>NW_027099002.1:0-104636 GCF_037042795.1 Molothrus aeneus
GGGGGCCCCCTGAGACATAAACTTTAAAGAAATTTAGGGATTTTAGAGGAGCTGAGGTTTTAGTTAGAGATAAGCCTTATTAGAGTTTATCAAAATAAATAGGTAGGCCTTGTTGAAGTTAAGAGTTAGTAGTTAACTAATAATTGATTGCTTGTCAACATCATGTTTGCTTAGCTGGGTTTATCATGAAGAATATAGAAACTCATAAATAGCTTTTAGGAACATAAGACAATTGTAGGCCACCTCTGTTCTGAAACCAATTGAAGATGGGGAATGGGAGTTCTACCAATGGGTTCATTTGTCATATTTGCATTGAAAATGTAGAAAGTTCAGAACCAGGAAGACTTCATTTATTTCCTCATTTTGGAACCCCTCCCCATGAAAGGGACCACCGATTCATTTTGAGGAACAAACTACGTGTGCTTAATAGCTTTTGAACTAATTACCATACGAAGTGAGGAATGATGGGATGTACCTAAATTATGAATATGTATTTGTCTTTTGGGTATTCAATACTTGTATAGATAAAAAGACTCTGTTATCACCTCTAAATCACAGTGTGTATTTGGGAGCTATCCCGCACGCTGCCCAGCGTTGCAATAAACATACACTTTCTAATTTTGAACTGTTAGAGAGCCTTGGTCCGTCACAGTTGGATATCAGTACTAGATCAATATTTTTAATAAATCACCCCTTCTTGAGGATTGCTGCCAAATTTGCCCTAAACCAAGACAAGCAGGATCTGCGATTTAGAGAATGATGGAATCACTTTGGTTGGAAAAGACCTTTAAGAACATTGAGTCTAAATGTAATTAGCAAACACAACCATCAAGCAATGTTTTGCTGTCTGAAGAGAACATGGTTTATCTGGTAAGCTTTGCAAGTATTTGTGTCATCACAAGCATGCATGTCCAATGCATTAGATGGGTATATAATAAGAAACCTGTGCAAATCAACAGAATGATTCTCAGGGTAGGATATTGGCATGTTTCATCCTTCTTCCCGACTTCTTCCAATGAATTATTTTTACAAAGTAATGATTGGAATTGTTACTCTTTTGACGGTTCTTGTTGTATTACTGACATTTTTGGCATAGGAATGCCAAATAGGCTAATTCACCTAGTTTTTCAGATAAAGACCAAGATTTAGTGTTGCTTAAGCTGGAGGCAGAAATATTTAAATCTTCCAGCCTCCTTCTTAGTACCTAATTTCTATTACAATATCAGTGCACAATCTTGTCCCTTAAGGTCCAGCTAGCTCAGTTTATACCAACAGGGTGACATTAGTAGGGCTCACGTGATGCTGCACACAGAAGCCCTCGGGGTGCACCTCTAGCAGACAGTAATTCATGCACTTGGACCATCCCAGTGCTGACTTTGGATCACCAGAAGAGTAGAACTAGAGAGATTTGATGGAGAGCTCTCTGGAGGAAGTGGCCTGAAGAAGACAGCAGAAATCCCATCTGTGTGTTTGTACAAATAACGTGAATACCATTTACAGAAAAAGATCTTCAAATGGATCTAGCTTTTTCTGCAGACTATTTGTCAACTATATGCATTACATGGACAGTTCCACTGAGCATCTGAAATACAGCTGCGTTTAAGTGGATTGATTCAGGGTTGGAAAGCGGTGAAATAAAGCTTTTCAGGAATAGCTGACATCCAAGTCCCGCAGAAATTTACCTATTTTTAATGTCCAGATGCTTTTTAAAATCATGGGTGACCATTTAGCTACCTAATAGCTTTAATCAGAAATACAAAGAAAATTTTAAACTCCCATCTTTTATAGCTTGAATATTTTTCTTTGTTTATTTCCTGGTTTCCAATTCAGGTCTACAAATCATATGATTAGGTAATGAGAACTCATGCTGTATAAAAATATTTCGTGCTATACTTCCAAGTCAAGGCCATGTTTTTCCCGGAACTGTTTAAAAAAATAAAATTCTATCTGGATTCTCTCTAGCCCACACTCATCATTATATAAAGTCATTTAAATATTATATTTTGACTTTACATGGTGCAATTATATTCAGAAATCCAAGGCTCTATTGTTAGATTGTTTGTATGGTTTTCTGGCAATTCTAACTTCCCACAACCACCCTTGGCAGCTATATATTTTTGCAGCAAGGCATCACAGGGGTCTGTGAGAAGTTTGAATGTGAAGCAGAGCTAACATTAAAATACACGTGACATACTCGAAATATTTCACTTCCGAAAGTTACAGTTTGCTTAGATGGAAGGAAATATGAAATAAATAAACCTCACACAACATTTCTAAATCTTGGAAATCTATTACCTGAACTTTGAGTCAGTTTGCAGGACAGGACTCTGTAGAAATGCAAATGTGAAGTCCAAGGAATAGAGCAGAAGGTGTATTGGGCAGGGGTACAGAAGATTGCTCTGAAGGGTGATGTAAGCAAGATTGCATCCTATAAAGATAGCAGCTGCTTCTGCTGGTGCCAACATAGAGAATTTGCGCCACCAGCCTAGTTTTCTGGGGACATTTGACCTGTACACTCTTGAGGGCTTGTAGATGGGAATGAATGTGTCCTTTGATCTGTTTTTTTCTTTTGAATGTCTATGACCTGACTTGCTATTGTGTACTGTACTGTATCGTTTTAGAAACAGACACGTTTCATCTGTTTGAAAGCTGTAGTTGAAAGTGAGCTTGCAATCATGAGTTGGCTGTCAAAAGAATTAATTTTCTGCTTTAAGCAAAATATCAATAGAAACATTCCATCCACTCCTATGATACAGATTCCTTTTGAATTTACAGGGTAATTTGCATTAGTGAGTATACTGCATGTGCAATAAATACACCTTGCTTGGTTTCTAATGATGATAATAGTCCTCTTTGTATTACTCTAAGGATTGAACTCACCATCATTATTTTCCTGTTCTCATTGAACTGTAAAGGAAAAATAGTTTTGCATTAACCAAGGAGTAAAATGCATGGATTTAGCATCATTCTTGCAAGTAGTCCTCGATTCTGAAAATACCTCTCAGAAGCTGCATCAAATGGCAAAGCTAGACAGATTGCAGAATGCAGAACCTGCCATTTAGGATCAGGTACAAAATAACACCCAAGAAATTCTTCATGGATGCTGCATAAGTACAAAGACGCCGTTATTTAAAAGAGAAAAATAGTCAATGTGAAACGTGTTTGATGAATAAAAAGCTATGCTAATCAAGAGACTACAGTGCCAAGTGTGCTACAAGGCTTTTTTGTAATTAACATCATTCCCAGCATGAAAAAATACTATTTTTATTGTAGATTGCTTAAGAGTGCACAACAGTTTGGAAAAAAGTGCTTTGCTTTTTCTATTCATAGGAACTGTGTATCATGGTAAGAGATACTGTAAACAGGTTTTGGAAAACAATGTTATTTTGAAGATTCATTCTATTCAGAAATACTTCCCATGAAAAAATTTGCTCTGCCTTCCATCCTGAAGACTCTTAAAGGAAAATGTCTTTGTTGCATTCTCTTCACACTAGTTCAGGAGCTCAGTCTTACCTGCATTCTAATGCTTTTTTATGTTCCTGATGGCATGGCTTAGACATCCTTGTCTCCATTACCATCATGATTTCCAGATCAAGTGATGAGAATTTTTCTTCAGGATTGGTGAAGTTAAGTGTCATAACATTTTTGTCAAGTCAATTTGAAGGGGTTTTTTTGCCAAAGGAATCTCTTCCTTCCTAATGAAAACCATTGGCAATAGCAAACCTACTCAGTTTTTCAGGAAGTCAAATAATACATCTCCACTGTACAAGGTCCTCCGTTTGTTTTTTTTTCACCAGAAGAAAACTGCTGTTTTCTTCTTCTTCTTCTTCTATCACCTTAGACTTACTTTCTTCCAAAATCTTTTTAAACCTTTAGATTACTTTCACAGTGTGCTATAGCATATGTATTTGAAAAGACCATTTGTACATATTCAAATGGCTTACTTCTAATCTATTAAGAAATGGCTGTACTTCTATTAAGGAAACATAAAGGTGCAGTAATATTTTTTCTTCTACAAAATTTAAAAAGCCCCAACTATTAAAAATGATACCAGCAAATGATGTCTGTAAGACTGAGGCAGGAGACTTTTTTCCAGAACAATGTGCAGTTCTTCCCAATTCTATTTTTCCCTCCGATTACTTTGTACAAAAATAGTTTTACACAGTCTTCTAATAGTGGCGTGTTACTAGTGGGGTAGAGTATTGCCCTGCCAGCATTGGAATTGACTCGACTGTAGTTGTGTTCAAATTTGCTGATGAGACAAGGTTTTTTTGCTGAACGCACTTCAGCAAGCAAGAGAGCTTCTTAGTCTTAAGATGCTATGAGTCCCAGAAGAAGATGAATGAGGTGATGACATGCCTTGTGTTCTGAAGAGAGATCAAAACTTATTTCTGGGGTCACCCCCCCTCTTGGTACAGAAAGCACACAGAGGGCTTTGAAGCAGCACTTTCACCCTCTTTGCATTCACTAGTAAATCGGAGACAGAGCTTGCCCCAAGGTTTGTGCAAAAATACTCTTTTGATGGAACTCTTAACCAGACAAAATCTCTGGGAAAATTTGCAGTGGCAGAAAGCAATTTTCCCTTCCTGGGAAATCTACTGAAACGGTTCAGAAGTTATTCCCATTCCCTGTTGCTAACCTCTGCTGTCTAGCTGTCCGATATGTTTGGGACCATGTTGAAATCATTCTAAACAATGTACTGATGCCGCACTGTTGAGTAAACATAGGTCTTTTCCATAGGTGTCAGGGAAAAATATTTCTGTTGGTAAAAATGATAGAAAACAATACCAGCATGGCAGAAAAACAATTACATCAATAGAATGAAGATGCCCAGAATTCTTCTTTTGAAGTTACACACAGTCAATATTTTCTAAAGAAGGCTGTGAAACTTAATAAGGAGTACATTCCACGTGACTGGTGCACAAGTTCATGTTTCCACCTTACAAAATACATATTATTAAAAGAAAAATGTTCTGCCTTGTAGAAAAGTAACCCATTCGTAATTTGATCAAAGATAGGATTAGATCAAGTATTCCTACAAGACAGTAGTAGTACTAGGAAAAGCCTTTTGGCGTCTATTTAACTACAGGAAACTTGAGAAAGCAGAAGAGTGTCCTTCCCTGCTGCAAGCTGTACTTCCTATTTGCTAGTGCTGCTTCAACATTGTCTAAAGAAAACTTGCCAAAATAAGACTATTGTATACAAGCAACTGTAACTATCCATTCCGTTCCAGCTAATTTTAACTAGCAAGTATGAGTCACACACTCTAATGGAATATTCTAATGCATAGATAGAGCATACCTTCACTAATAAATGGGGACTCTGGAAAAAGGAGCAAATGCAGTTGAATTTCAGGGAAGGAAATTATTGGAGTGCTAACTGCAGTCCCTCGACTTCACAAGAAATGATGTCTGGTAATCCCAACCAGAAACATATAGAAATCCATTTTCAAATGGGTTGCATCTATGGTCCTCTGCTCTTCCTATATGAAGAAACTGTGGTTTGAATCAATCTTCAAAATAGTATGCCTAAAGACCTTAGATGCCTCCAATTCTTTTGTTGGTTTTTTTTTTTTTTTTCCAGAAGCAACTGTCTCAAAACCTTTTTAAAGCTGACATTTTCCCTTAAGATGCCATATTTTAAAAGAGCACCTTGTCATTTAACAGGGTATTCCAAACATCATTTACAAGTTTAGACTGAAAGTAACACTTTTCCTAGTAATCTTTCATTTTTTGCAGCTCAGTGCTAACATAGGCAGCAAAGAAGAGAACAGACCACAGCTCTTTCTGGAGCATCTTGAACAAATGCCCTTGCTTATGTTCTAATCATTCACTTCACCAAAAGACCTAATGATGAAGAAAAGGTTGTGAAAGCATTACTAGTAGTGCTACATGGCAATCCACGGGTGTGATTTCTCAAGCAGAATTTGTATCACATAGATGATACTTGGCAAACAGCAAATGAAGGGGTTTTCTTCAGCTCTCAGACTGATGTTACATGTCAGTAATTTAAAAAAAGATAACAAGAAGAAGGTTATTTTTTAACATGTGAATTTAATTACACTCCTGCCATGGACATCTGAATCTTATGAATAGACAGTGTCTGATTTAGAAAAAAATAAAGAATTACCACAGTTTAAAGAAACATAGGATCATAAACCCTTTGCTGATGGAACGTAGCCTATTCATTGGTTGAAATGAAGCAGGTAGACAGGACATATGAAATATTTTTTTGTGCATCAAACATTTATTTTCTAAAGTGATGCTGACAGATAGTGAACTCACCAACTTAGATATTGCACGGTAGATAAGGGTACATAACTTGCTCCATCAAGTAATCCCTTGGAACCATCATCCAAGGGGATTTTCCCCTGCATCTGTGAAAATATGCCTACCTTTTTCACAATACTTCTGCAGCAGCATTGTTAGGCCTGATCAGCTGGTATGGAGAGGGAATTATCGGCAGCAAGGTGACTGGCCAGGGCAATTTGCTTCAATGGATTTTGATCTCCCGGATATTTTGCAGACCTGCTTCAGCCCTGCTTGTCAAACACAGCCTTTAAAGGGTGCCAAACAATTGTTAGTCTGTACTGGGCCATATGCTCTTTATTCTCTCCCTCAACTTCTCCATCGCCTCTCATCTGTTTCACATGAGCTATGTTCAAGGTCCACAGGCTACTTTTCACAGAATCTTCAGGCCTGATGCAGTAAGAATGATGACTAGAACACAGCTGGGATCAATTTTCCAGTTTGGATAAAATGCATTCTGCACACAAATCCAATGAGAAGGTGTTCCCCCTATGCCCAGAAAAACCTTCACTAGTACTAGTGTTCTACGTAAACTGCAACTTAGTCTGAAAGAAAAGCTTTTTTCTGAGAGTGTCTAAGAGCTTTGTATGAAGCACAGATATTTGATATATGCAATTTTGAATACCAGAGGAAAAAGAAAACGGCACAAAGCTTTTAATGGTGCTGGTTTTAATTTTAAATTCCATGCACCTTTTCAAAAAGTGTCAGCTCAAATGCCCATCAACATATTTTAGTCACCTGTAAGTCAGTATTCATATAAAATGTGATTCAAATCAAAAGAATTTCAAACCTTTCCTCAAAGTTTATATGCCTAGATTTAATACTTCTGACACATATTAGATGAAAGGAAGACATTTTTTACTGTGGGGGTGATGGAACACTGGAACAGGTTGCCCAGAGAAGTAGTGGGTGTCCCATCCCTGAAAGTATTCAAGGTCAGGTTGGATGGGGCTTTGAGCAGCAACACAGGAGACTCTTGATGGTAGAGAAACAAAGTTTGAATCTAGAAGAAACTCAGATTGAAGTATAGGAGCAAGTTTTCCCTCAGCTCTTGGGGTAAAATCAAAGTGTTACAAAATTACCTTGATCTGTGATTTTCACTACTGTAACAGGTTAATGAAAACTATGCAGAAGATAGCAAATTTTAAAAGAGAGAAGAATTACAGCATAAAATACATGGGATGGGTTTCTACATGGGACAAAATCTCTGTATTTCCACACTTCCTCATGTTAGGATTTCATGAAGTGCCAAAGAAGGCGGCAAAATATCATTCAGGACATTATTTACTGGGGTTCAGCCTGGCCTTTAGTAGGAATTGGGTTTGAACATAATGCAGATATACCACACACTTTCCCTTCACTGAAAAATTACTGTTTACAATGAATAAGCAATGAGGATATAAAATTGACTGAAAGCATCTTAAAAAGGTAAAGTATTTCATTGTAAATGATCTGTGATCCAAATAGTTCTTCCACCTTAGTGAGGGACAAAAGAATTCTTCCATATCATGATGGTTTAAAATTGTATAAACCAATGTTTTCTTCTGAAAAGATATTATCTATTTTTTTCTATCTTTAGAAGAAAATATTCCTAGACATACAACACATGAGAATGAAGTAATTGTAAAGAAACAAATAATATGAAAATATTCCCTACATATAATTAAATGAAAAGCTGTGTTTTAAATAGGAAGTAGATATTAAACAGAATTTTTACACCAGATATTTGAATTGTTGCACCAGCTATTTTGCCCACAAAGAGAGGTATTTAGCATTTCGGTCTTTTCCAAGGTGTTCATCATCTGCTATGCTGACCTCTGCGTGGGCCTAGGTGTGTGTGGAAGGGGGGCATGTGAAGGGGAGTGTGTATGTTTGCTCAACACTTGTTGTGGCAGATTCATGCCTCAGCTCCATCATTTGTTTTAGAAACTTCACAGAGAGTGGATATGAAGTTTAATATCAACAAGAGATCAATTCCCAAATCATCCATTTTACCCTACCTTATAAATCATATGCTTTGTTGCATATTTTATCAAATATACTTTCAAGCCACACGGAGAAATGAGAATGTGGAGAATCCCTCCAATGTCTTGCAACTTTTATGCAAACAGAGTTTCAAGAAAGGATCATTTCTTTTAAAGTACATCTGGGACAGGCATGATGGTGGTGTCAAGCTGCTGGAGTTTTTGTTGCTGGGAGAAGTCGTACAAAAGGATTGGTTTTTACATTGACTAGTTACTGAATCAAGTGCATGAATACATTGGAAATTCAACTGGGGGTTCCTTTTTCTAGCAGATTACTTCTAGAACGAGCTTGCAGACTGAAGCTGACTCTTTTGCTCTCTTTTTGTTTCTTACCTATTTTCTTGGCTTCTTTACCACTATCTACACAATTTTGGAACTTTTTTCCCAACTAAAATTGTTTCATAGTCTGATAATTAGGATACATTTTTTACAAGGAATTTTTAAAAATCTTTGTTTGAGTTAAGAAGGTTAAGGACTAAGGTCTTTTTCTTACCTTATCAATATTGGGATGAAATTGATAAATAAAGACTAACTCTTTCTTTTTATTTTCAACCCAAGTAGATAGTTCCCATACATTAATACATTTTGTGGACCAATATTTGCCATTCTGATGTAAGTTGTCCCTTCTTAACAATATACATTCTGTGACTATGTTGACAACACTATTGGTGAAGATCCTAACTGGTCTTAAACACACATAGGGAGAAATTTGCTCAGCCAGTGTCAGTCTTAAGCATGCCTATCAGAAGATCTTTCTATAGCTGGGGAATTTTCCCATGAAAGGGATTCAGTTATGGAAGAGACACTTATCCCAGAGTTTTGCATTCTTCTTGAGCACTACTTAAGGAACTTAGATCCCATGTCCATTTGGATCTCTCTCTGCACAGATCTTTGTCATGCCAGTGCTTGAAATGCATCTCTAAGAGAATTCACTAGCACAGAATGAACGAGAGTGGAAGGCGTCAGTGGGGCTCACCAGGTCCAACCCCCCTGCTTAAACCAGGCTACCTAGAGCCTCTTGCCCAGGATTATATCTGGGTGTACTTTTCATGTCTTCAAAGATCCAGGCTCCACAATCTTTCTGGGCAGTCTGTGCCGTGGTTCAGTCGCCCTCACAGTAAAAAATCATTTGCTGATGTGCAGAGGCAATCTCCTGTATTTCAGTGTGTGCCTACTGCCTCTTGTCTTTTCACTGAGCATCCTTGAAAAGACACTGGTTCCCTCCTCTTTGCACTATTCCTTCTGGGATGTATGTGTGCTGCCACCTAGAGAAATGTCAAAAACCTTCCTGAAGCCCAGGCAGACAATATTCCCTTCATCTACCGGGCAAGTTGATTCATCAGAGGAGTTTAAAAAGTTGTTCAGCATCAAGTTCCCCTGGTAAATCCATGCTGACTATGTTATTTTGTCCTCCTTCATGTGCCTGGCAATGCTTTCCAGCAATAGCTGCTCCATCAACTTCCTGAGGATAAAAATGACGCTGGCTGGCTGGCTTGTACTTTTCCAAGTCCTCCTAGTTGCCTTTTTCCAAGATGGGTGACATTTGCTTTCATCCAGTCTTTGGGCACTTTCCTCAGTCACTATGATCCATCAAACATCATTAGGAGTGGCCTCAGAATAACATCTGCTAACACCCTTGAGACCTGTGGCTGCATCTCAACAGGGCCTGTGGACTTCATGGAATATGTACCAATTCAGTGACTATGCCCATAAAAGTTTGCAAGGGATAAGAGAACGTATTAACAGGTACCTGAAGAGTGAGTGAAAAACTATGGAAGCAATCCAAAAGGACAAAGACTTGAGTTCCCTTTTCAGACAAAGCATCCTATCGTGGAGCTGAGCAGCTTTAGATCTAGGGAAGCTTCCCCTCTGAAAGGATGCAGAAGACATTCTTTTACCCGTATCCACTAATAAAATGTATTGACCATTCACTTGCAATACAAAAAAACTAAATTATTTCCAAAATTGTTGCCGCCTAACTAGACAATCATGTACTGGCTGGGTATTCCCCTAACAGATGACAGCACCTGCTTGATGCCTCTTATGCCTACAGACTATTTGAATTAGGTCATCTGAGTGGGGATTACTGGTCTGGGAACTTTCTTTCTGATGAATTTGGAAGATTTACTGAAGCAAGGACCTGAAGATGAAAACTTCATTTCCCACCAGTGCACTTTAACATCCACGGCTGTAATGCCATTGTTTCTCACCAACTGAGTCAAGAATTTATGACTACAAAGTGAATCAGCTCCAAAAGGAAAGATAAAGGCTAGAAAACATTCTCTCTTGGTAAAGCAAATGAAGTGACTAAATTCTAATCACTCGCTGGCCTAAAGCTTCAAGGAGGGGGAGGTGGACCAGGTTTCCTTCCACTGCCGTTCTCTTTGTCACCTCAGTGTTTTATAGGGGTATGCAGACATTCAAAAAGAGAGCTTTGCTGAATTCATAAAATTCAGTCTTAAAAAATAACTTGATAGCAGCTGAAATGAAAAGAACAAATAAAATGCAATTAATTCCACGGAAGCTTGAAATGATTATTTCTTCATTTTGCATTTGAGGATGTATATTGTGTGAGTTTGTCTTGTATTGTTCTACAGGTTTTCTAACTGGCACACCTTTCTTTATGAATGGACTGTCCTTTCCTAAATGCTCTCATATGGAGGAACATGCTTCTGATAAGAAGAGCACTAGGGTGTCTTTACTTGACCTTTTATTTTTACTGATGTTTGGTCCTTGGAAATGAATGGGGTTTTTCAATTGAAATGTCTTACTATTGTTCCCACAGGATAAGCCACAGGCTCTTCTGCTCAGAGCTGTCACTAGTCAGCTATTCTCCTATCTGCCTTTAAGTAGTTGAATGTTCTGGTCTAAAAGTAGCACCTTCTATGTAGCCATGCTCTTAGCTGCCAGTGTCATCTTGAATCCAAACACCCTCCCGCAAGGGACCCCTGGTTCTGTAGTCAACTAAGGGGAAAAAAACGGTCCATCCATGCTTCCTGATTTAAAATATAAAGGTATATAAAGGTATGGTGTCCCTAAACGATTCTCTGCAGTTGAACACTACTTATCTTTGCCGTGTTTCTTCAACTCACTTGCAAGTCATTCATGCGTTACCTTCTTGTGAGAATTGCTTGGTTTGAAGATGATTTAAAAGGGTATGAGAATACTTTTGTGCCTCTGCTATAAGGATGCTTTTCAAATCCACACAAACCTCCTGCAAATGCAAAAGCATTCATCCTGTATTGTCCTAGGCTACAATATAAAAATGTATTCTGCTCCCAACCTCAAGAGCTGCTGAAACCGGGAGGGGCATCGTTTTTTCCTTATCTCCTTATCTCTTAACGGGGCCATCCATGTCTTGCCACATGACTCAGAGATGACTCCCTCCAGGAGCCATTTCTGTTTAAAGGGTAATCAAGGAACCACTGCATGACTCAGAACAATTTGAGCCCATTGCAAGATGCTCTGCCCAGGGGGCAGGAGCTAAGCATCCCCAGCTGGATAGAATCTGAGTTTTGGGACACCACAAGCAGTCTTTCCACTGGCTTCCTAGAAGAACGGCCACCCTCACCCACTGGTCTTCAGAGGACAAGAGCTACCAGATGGTTTCTACAGGATCACCACTTCAACAAGACCATTTCATCCGGACTGCTGCCACCACCCTAACTAGCAGGGTGACAGGTCGTATTCTGTCCGTGCTTTTTCTTTTGTATTATTGCATGTATTTGGTTTTTCCTCTTTTCCTAATAAATTGTATTTCTGACTTGGAGTCTTGCTGCCATGCTGGATTTCTTCAGACCGACTAGCTCCTGACACCAACAGCCAGAGTGGGCTGCCCCCAGAAAGCTGTCGAATCCAGGGTGCAGCTGTAGGGCACAGCTGCTCTATGGCACAGGTGGACTGCATTGGGGATAGGACTGCACCGAGGGCAGGGACAAGGAACAGGGAGAGGTCTTCTGTATGTTTTCCAAAGGAGTTTCTTCCCTGGAGGGCCAGGGACAGAAAGACACTGACTCAAATGCATACATCAACTTAGAAATGGGGAGAGGTCCCAGAGGAGGATACAATCTTTAACACACTGGGAGCAACTGGGGGTGGACCACAAGGCGGGGAATACAATGTTTAAACCAATAGGGGACTACAGGGGAGGAGAATAACTTAAACAAACCAATGGGGTTTTGAAGACTATAAAATTGATAGGGAAGTTTCTAGAGAAAGGGGCAGGCTTGGGGAGGGATTGACATTCAGTGGGAGGAGGAAAAGGGAACAAAAGGGCAGGTCTTTGGGGAGATGGACAACTAGGGCAAAAACTAACACCACGGGGGGAAAGGAACAATCCATTAATAATAAAATATGCTACAACAGCACAAAACCGGAAGTATTCTAAAACTGACTACTCAAACTGCATTGCAATCAAAAACACACACTGCAACAGCGACAGCATCTCTTGCTGCTTTTGCTTTCAAACCAGAAGAGGTGCCAACCAAAAAATTAGCAAACTTAAAAGTTAACTGGCTGCAGTTTTGATTTCCTTCTTAAATATATTACTGCTTGTCTAATTGGCTTAGCAGCATGTCTGTTCTTAGTGCCAAGCAGGGATTCACTTTGCCAGGCATGGAGGAAGCTTCTAGGAGCTTTTCACAAAAGATTCACTTCTGTGGCTGGCTTCTTCCCTCCCCACCAAAAACCAAGCCATGCAAAACCAACACCTTAACTAATCCCTAGTACTTAGTACGCATCCAATAATTCCTTTTAAACTATACTTTACATTTTTTACCAAATGCCCTGAAAAGAAATGGATCCATAATATTGATCAAAATAGTTCCAGTTCAATAGAAATATTGGGTCATGCAACTCTGGTTTACATCACTATTTTTTGTACAATCAACAGGAGCTTTTTTCGCCTCTAAAGAAATGTTTCCTGATGGTTTGGATCAGAAGATCCAGTATTGCCATGGTGAGATTTTTGTTTTGAAGGCCATAAGCTGTGCTCAGTGTTTTGGGTATATTCTTTGTTGTGCCTTGCATATATTTTGGATAGAAAGCCAGTAGAGATGATGTCCTTGCTGCAGTAGCCATGCTAAATAAGGCAGAGCGTCTGGCTGATGTACTGGAGCTGTAGACTATCCACCAGTCTCCCAGGGCGGTGAGGATCTCTAAAGGAATATAATCTTGGCTATGCTCTGGAAGTTTTACAGAGAGAAAGAGCCTCATAGCTCTAATGATTTGTCTCCTGGAGTTCTGAAGAATATGTTGTAAAGAAGAAGGCTGCTGTCTTTCGCAACAATCTTCCACGCATTCAAGAGGATCATTTAACTTCTTGTCTGAGAATGAAAGAAATATTAGTAGTAATTAGTTCTTTTTTCTCTGTCGGTGCATCACTGATTGAGTTTGGGTAGGTTACATTTTATTTCTTTTTTTTCTTTAAATATTACATCGTAAGGTGTTCCAAATTCCCAAATTCTGCTTCACTTTATTTTGTAGGCCAGACTGGTTCATCTTGTCTCGGCTGTATTATTGCAGACCATATCTGAATGAATTTTTTTTTTTTTTTCATTTTGAACATTATTAGATTTAAACTGTATGAACAGAACACTTGATTTATCATTATTTTAGCAGTTTGGAAGGAAATAGAGAATTTTTAAGAAAATGACGCAACTCCACTTGTGGTTTTCAATGGAAGAGAAGAATAACAATGTCCTACATTCACAGCATTGTTTGCAGTAATATTGCAGCTAGTTTCCAGCAACTTAGGTCAGGTTCTGGAAGCAGGGACCCATGATAGTATAGAAGTCTAAGCAGTTTCATTTTGGCGGCTTTTCTTGAAAAATAGCTAATATGTCTCAACGTTGTGCTGAATCTTGTTGTACAGACTCTTCTTTTGAGGTCTGAACTCCTTGCTGGACTACTGTATCTCAGAATCAGCTACAGTAAACCTGTGATTCCTTATAGCTTTAAGAATTTGGTTCTAATCTATAAAAGCAAGAAAAGGTTGCCATATTAATACAAGAGAAAGAAAATGTTAGGAAAGCAGTTAATGGCATGGGGATTTTTCCTACAAATTGGAGCAGAGATTTAGTTGTTTGATGGGGTTTTTTGCTTCTCAATGGAATTTTAGAAGTGGTTGGGAAAGAAAGTGTGGATTTTTCCAGGTTTGCCTTTAAAGAAGAATAACAGGGGAAACTGTTAAGAATAACAGGGGAAACTGAAAAGAATTAATCCAGAACTCTATGCCTTTCATACAGAGTTTCAGAAGTGAAAAGCAGGAAGAGACAGTCCAGACAAGATGATTGAATAGAATGAATTCAAAATAGCTTTCATTTCCCTCTGAATTCCAGCTCTAAACCTTATTAATATTAAGGTATTAATAGGAAATACATCTGTCCTAGGGTGACGTTATGATGCTTGTATCCCCATTCATGTGTTCTGTGAATGTTGGATATTATGTTCTGTACCTTTAAGACTGGCTCTGAAGAGGGAATGTTTTGTTTTGGTTTTCTTATCAACCTGGCGGGACACAGAGACTGCAGCTTTTGCTTTTTCTGCTTTTGCTTTTGGCTTTGCTCTCTCTCACTCTTGCTTGCTTCGCTTCTGCTTGCTTTTGCTCATTAGCTAGTTTAGCTAAACTGTCCAAATTTCTTCCTGGACCGTTTCTCCTTCAGGTCTTCCTGACCATTTTGAACCTGCTCCGGACTGGGACCTGGGAAACACCGAGAGTTTGCACCTTGTGGCCTGCAGCAGCTGGCCCAGCGCCGGAGGGACTGAGAACAAAGTGACCACCCCCCCAAGAGAGACTTTCTGAATTTGTCATCTTTTTCAGAGTGCTGTCATCCAGAATTGTTCCTTTTGCGTGCTGGGGGGTGCTGTGCCTATTAAATGAACAGGTTCGTTCCACTTCTCTCTGAGGAATCCTTCCCGAACCAGTTGGGGGGAGGGGCCCTAATTTGGAAATTCTCCTCCAAATTTGCCCTAAACCAGGACAACATCGCAATCTCTAAGATTTAAAAATGGACGATGAAGTTTTCTATCCAGTAAAGTGTAAGGCTTCACATTTTAATCTGATTTGCATTTTGGTGAAAGCCGGGCATCCTTTGCAATTTACCAGATAACAAGGGATTTAGAACAGTAAGTATGCAAGTAATCTTTTGGACCCTTCATCTCCCTTCTTATGACAATGAATACATTTATTAAGCTTGTTGTCCTGGTATGTTTTTATTCCATCAGGGGATTTGATCATACAAATGTCTAGTCATTCTTTCCTTGTTTTCAACCACTCTAAGAGCATTAATCAGAACTATTCAGTAGTTCTTGATCTGCAACAGTGACAAGCACTAGACTGGTAAGAGTCAGTGGGCATCAGCAGATCCCCTATGACAGCACATGGCGGGCTGTTCTGGCAGGACTGAAGTTTGAGGGGCTCGAATTCTGTGAAATAGAACATTCGAGGGATGGGAAACATGGAAACAGATTCTGAGCTTTCAACCCAACACATGAAGAAGTAATAAGGCAGGTAATTTTCTGTGGAAATTTCTTTAGCCCCAGTGTTGTGGATGATGATCACTCTTCCTACCTCCTTTGGCCAGCTACCAGTTTTCCCCTCCATTACTCTGCTTATGGACAGAAAACCAGAAGAAGGGATTTTTGACCAAAACACCTATCAGGACCTTAGAGTGTTTTTTGCTCCAAAATGTTTCAAGGCAGATAGGGAAACAACTCCATTTTCGAGAGTGTGTTGAGAAGACAAGGTTGAAAGTTAAAAACCATGGGTTCTTTTTCTATATATGTTACTGATTGTGCTTATTATCTTAGTCATGTTATATATATATATATATATTTGGTAGGGTTTGTTCTTTTTTTATTTTTCTTGGGTTTTTTTTCCTTTTTTTTTTTTTTTTTTGATTCATCCTTGAGATAAAAGGCCAAAAGTACAGAAAAGTTCTGTACGGTTAAAACACTTTTGAGATGCCTCATGCTGAAAAACTTGTAGCTACTGCTAAGGCCCATTGGCCAATTCCTGCTTCATTTCTGAGAAGGCCCATTGGCCAATTCCTGCTTCATTTCTGAGAAGCTATAAAATTCCCATCTGTATTTTAGTTCTAACAATTTGTTGTTATGGTGGAGATGCAAATTAAGAACAACCATTTTTGAATCTGTAGGGATGTATTTACCATTTTGTAGCTGCCTTTTCAGTTTCTGAGCCACTATTGAAAAAAAGGAGAAGTATCTACACTGTTTTCAACCTGTAGACCATCCACTACTGTCCACATGCTCAGATTCAAAGGCAAACAAGCCTGTCTGGCCTCATTGGGAGGAATTATTTGCATTCAAAATACTAGACTAGTATTTGATTTCCACCAGCAGAGTCCATTGGGCAGCTCCTGTCATCTGCATTTCAATATTTAATCCTCCTCTATGTTTACTGTGCAAAGCTCTTTCAGAATGATGGTGTGCCCACTGTCTCACCAGCTGTGACGTTTGCAGCGAGTCTCCCACGGAAAGGAGCTGTAAAAAAGGCAAGCCAGGGCAGTGATTTCTGTTGCTCAATACCCACAAATCAAAGCTATTTAGTCTAATTTAAGGCTGAAAAAGAATTCAAAATGCCTTCAAAGGATTCAAAAAATCATCAGACAATACTGCAGTTCAGTATTCAGGACAAGAGCATATCCCACAGTGTGGTGGTTTGACAGGAAATGTGTTTTCTGGGATGCTGTGGTTAGGCCAATGGATGTTCAGATTTTAATATTGGCACCTAAGGTGGCCATTGGGACATTGGATGCACCTCTGAGAACACAGGGTTAAAAGCAGGGCTCTCCCCTGGGAGGCTCTCTTGGGTTCCGGTCAGGGAAAGGTTCAGATCTCCCCTGCCTGGCTGCGGGCTGGGCGGGGCAGGGGAAGCCACCCAGCCCGGTGAGGTAGGCTGGGCCCCTGGCCAGAAGGGAGGTGAAGGCCCCTGCAGGATGGAAGGGTGGCTGAGAGGCATTGGGCAGCCCCCCCCCCCCCCACCGCAGGAGAGACAGAGAGAGAGCTGGTGCCTGTTCTTGGCCGGCCGAGAAGGAGAAGAGGGGAGTGCAAGAAGGGGCCTGGCAGGGCAGCCATGGGAGTTCTGGACAGACAGAGCCTCAGATTTTTAACCCTTTTCTTGGATGATGGAAACCTTACAAATGCTAATCCTCCTGGAGTTGAATGAGAAGAGAGATATAGAGGAGATAAGAGGAAATGGGCCACGAGAGAAATAGAGAAGAACGCAGGTGGAAGAGATGATGGAGTAGCTTATGCTGGACTCTTTGTGTGTAGCCATGGACAGAGCCATGTTTCCTTGTGATACAGGGACTGCATTCTAGGGGGAGGCAATGCCTCAGGATCAAGAGGGTTCGGTGTGGGTACCCCTCGGCCCCAGGGGGTGAAAAATATGGGGGGGACAGATGTCCCAAAATTGAGACTGTGCCTTTTTGCAGTGGGATGAAGCATCCTTAAAAGTCGACCCTAGAAGCAGCTCTGGTCTGTGTTCAGTGGTGAGAGCACTGGACATGAAAGGAATAGGTCACCACTGGCACAAGAAGGACTCCTTGTCCTCTTGATGAACTGAGGATTGAGTATTCTGAAGGGTGGTGCTGGACCGAGAGTCGATGATTTGGGGGATGTATTGTATTGGGAATTTGGGGAGGAGGAGGAGGAGATGTATTTGTGAAGTTTTCATTTTCCTTGTGTGTTTCTTTTTTTTTTTTTTTCCTTTCCCTTGTAGTTTAGTTAATAATTTTTTTTTCCCCTAAGTGGGAGCCTGCTTTGCTTATTCCTGGTCACATCTCACAGCAGAAACCAGGGAGAGAGTATACTCATGGGGGCACTGGCATTGTCCCAGTGTCAAGCCATGACACACAGGCTGAGAGAATGAGGGCTGTTTAGCCTGGTGAAGAGAAGGTTGCATGGAGACCTCACAACACCTTCCAATATCTGAAGGGAAGCAGGAGAGGGACTCTTCATTAGGAACTCTGGAGACAGGACAATGGGCAATGGCTTCAAAATGAAAGAGGGCAGGTTGAAATTAGATACTCGGAAGAAATTCTTCCCTGTGAGGGTGGTGAAGCACTGGCACAGACAGCCTGGAGAAGTTATGGACACCCCAACCTGGTGTTCAAGGCCAGGCTGGATGGGGCTCTGAGCAACCTGAGCAAGTAAAAGGTGTCCCCGCCCATGTCAGAGAACTAGATGGCCTTTAAGGTCTTTGTCTACCCCGGCCATTCTATGATCCTGTGATTCTGCTGTGGTAGCGTTCAGGATGGAGCGTGTTCTGCATGTTGGCCATTTCCAATACACCATTGGTTCCAGGTGCCTTACACTAGCTTGCTCCCTGAAAATTCGGTCAGAATGAAGAACATCTCTATATATATTAGACACATAATAAATGAAGAAATGGGTTTGCACATTTGTCCACTAAGTTGTGGATGAGATTGCTGTGAAGTTTCATTTGGTTTTCTTGTTTGCTCATGAGGCCGACGGTCCTTGTGTCAGCTGCCTCAAAGGCAGCATTTGCCTCCTTCTCCTCCCTTCTCCCTCCTCCCTCTTTCAATTTCTTTCCCTTGACAATTTAATGTCGTTTTCCCTTTCATACCTGAAAATCCCTGCATGCTTCTGGGCTTTCTCCTTTTTCATGCAGATCTTCTTCCACCCCTGACAATCCATACTTTTCATACCATAAGGGCCTGCTTGCAGGCATAAAAGACTTTGATTCCTTATTATATCTATGGGAATTTAATTAATAGCTTCATGCCTTTTCATAGAAAGAGTAGGGAATTGATAGCTTGTTCCCTGAAGTACAGAAGGAAGAGAATGAAACATGAATCATGTGGAGTGGAAAAGTTGCTCTCTATTTTCTTCCAAGAACTACCCCAAAAGATACAGGGGGTGATGAAGCCTGGCTAGATGAGTTTCCCTTCTAATGGAAGGAAACAACCACGCCACTTCATACAAGTCAGTCCTATAGAAGAGAGAAATTCACTTCTGGGAACATTGCAGGATTTGAATGCAGAGTCACACTCATCCTTTGTTGCTTTGTTGTCTGCTTGGCATGGAACACGCTGCTTTGAAGAGGGAAGTGACTAACAGACAGTCCACTTTACAAACACATATGCTTCCCTCTTCTTCTGAGACCTCAGCACAGAGCCCTCTTTGGCATGGTACTTCAAGGTAAGAAGGAGCGGGCAGAGGGCACTGCGAACAGACAGCAGTTTGCAGGTTGTATAGGAAAGAGGACTGCCCCTTGAATGTGGTGCAAATACAAACTTCCACCAGTTTCAGGGGTACACTTCAGCCAAGCTTGTTGTCCTGGCACATTTTTTCTCTGTGAAACGCTTTGCGGTATGATCTGGACGACAAGAGATGCAGAGTACGGGGCTACGTAGTGCTGAGAAGGTAAATGTCTGGCCCCAGTGTCTTTTGGCAGAAGCAGTGCACTAGAGCCGTTGGCTGCTGCCACAATGATCTGTGTGAGAAACAGATGCCTAATCCCCTCCGGGAGAGTAAAAGCAGGATTGGTTACAAGAGTCGAAGAGCACTGGGCTGGCGGCTGCCGCATACCAGCTGTAAAAGGAGCATGACTCCTACTGGCCTACCAACCAAACTCATGGTGGCAGTGGTAAAGATTAAAGTTCAGTGAGAGCTATTTGTGCTGCTACCTATGGCCCTTCTGTGGAAACAAATGTGCCTACCTTTAGGTTCCGAGATCCAGAGAACACAATGGTAGTTGCAGCGGAAAAGGGAAGGACAGAGCGCACTGGTGAGTTTGATGTGGCTTACACAGGGCAGGCAGAAGGTGCAGCCCAAGTCTCGCTTTTATTTCTAGAGCCTTTTTCTACGCAAACAGCTGCTGGATGTTTGCAACAAAGATGTGAGTGTGAAAAAGTGAGGGCAGGTCTATGTGGGAAAGAAGATACAAAGCATTGTGTGCAGTTTAAAAGCTGTTTAGAAAAAAAAGGAGTTACTTTGAGAACATCTTCTGTCTTGACACTTCCACCTGTGTGATCTTTAGCTGCTTTGGACATGTCCACAATGAAAGAATGTGAAAATATTTGCGCTGCCAATGTCAGGTTGCACAGGAAAGAGGGTAGGTTGGCAAATGCCTTCTGTCCTGGCACATCTGTCAGTCAGAAGTGCAGCTGAAAACGCTTGGCTGTAGCGATAGTCTCTGTCACTTTGAGAGAATGTGCTGATGCACGTATATATATCATTGAGAAAGTCCGTGAGAATCGCTAGTATGTTTCGTTTGGTTGACAGACTGCAAAGGGAGCGTTATGGCCAGCACTGCCTTTTTGTTGTAGGACTTTTTCTTTGAGAGCAGCCGCTGGACATTTTGAAGCGGTTTGGGATCTTCAAGTGTTAGAGTGCAAGATGGTACCTAGATCTTGAGGGAAAGTGCATATCTCCAGGAAGCTGAATGCAGTTCAGTGGGTGCAAGTTACATGTTGAGCAGCTGATGGCCCAGAAAACTTTCTAAAATGAAGAGGCCATGCTGCAATTGCCTTTTATTTTGAAGCTTCTAAACTGTGCAGCCAACAATGAAATGATTCTTTTTCCTTCTCTGCTACATGCAGGATCCCATTCTGTCAGTACCCGAGAGCCAGGATCCACAGCGGAGCTCTTGTCCCTACACTGCTCCCACACGAACGGGGCTGGGCTAGAAAAGTGCTTGTCTTTTTCCTGGGCACTGTCAGCGCTCTTCTAAATAACCACACCACAGCATTGTCAACTCACAAAACCAGGACACGCACCGAGCCCAGCTCACAACCACCCCCAGGACCCAGCCAAGTCAGAAACGTCCCTGCTCTCCAATCAACTGTGTCAGGACAAAAGGATTTCACCGATCTTCCCCTTCCAAGTGGATACTCTTCTTTGCCCCACACTCAAAGGCCGACACCAGATCTTCTGCCCTAACAAACTTTTTCTCTCTCACAGAGCCTGGTAACAAACTTGAAAATGTCGGCTGAGCTCGCAAAACTGTTGGTGGAGAAAGCTCTTTGCTGCCTACAATTTCAATTGCACCCATCAAACTATAAACATGCACCCTGCTATCGCCACTTTCCTTCTCAGCTCTAAGTACCACCGTAAGCCTTCAATCTCTCAGAGTCAGGATCCAAATGGGATGGCACCAGGGACTGCTCACACAGTCCCTAAAGCTACAAGGGACAAAAACCTGTCCTGCAGAGGCCTGGCCTGGCCTCTGCATTCCCACTGACAGTTCAACAACTCTAACCCAGAGAACTGCCTATTGGGAAAAGCCTTTCAATTCACTGAGACCACCCAAAGTGGCCACCCAAACTTTGCCAAAGGGAGGAGGAACTAGAAGCCCATCTCAAAAGAAATGGCATCCCCTCCTCCAAAATCCAAAGCATCCAGGGCCTGATCCTCTACAAAGGTGTCAGACCACTGCTATTGGGCATTACCTGTGCGGGGCACTAGCTAGGCTGCACACCAAGACCCAGCGCAGCTCTTTACCTTGTCCAAAAGAAGTGTGCTGGCAGAATTTCAAGAAGGCTGCCTTGAGAAAGTGGAAAACACAGGCCAAATGGATTCTTTCAGGAAGGAGACTGCCTTCCAAAGATGGATACCGACTCCATGATTGTACAAATTGAGT
This sequence comes from Molothrus aeneus, assembly GCF_037042795.1. Lineage (NCBI taxonomy): Eukaryota > Metazoa > Chordata > Aves > Passeriformes > Icteridae > Molothrus > Molothrus aeneus. The sequence continues at coordinate 21,960 of NW_027099002.1, forward strand.
CAGTGCTTCCAAACCAAATATGCCAGGATAGAAAGTTGCTGCCGCCCTTAAGCTGCACGACACAGCTTCTTATCTGCACCTCCAACACTGGGGCTAAGTTCTTTCCTTCCCATGAGAAAGCATTGCTGTTCTCCTTCAGGAACTTACAGAGCAAAAGTTGCATACCACGTCCGGTACTGACTCTGTCCAACAATGGCTCCTACACAGAAAGGACCAGGACAGAAATGTCTTGCTGTACTATACCTTCCCACGATACCTTATCATCAGCCCTACCAACATTGCCACCGTATCTTTTACTTCCCAAGCAAGGAAAGGCACTCCAAGTCACTTGGCTTTGCCTTGCCTCCAGTACCATGCCTAGTTTTCCTAGCCTACCCTACCCTAGCTTTGCTTGCTTGCCTATGTCTGCCTTGCCTAGCCCTTCAAATAACTTCCTGGCTTTGCTTTGCCTTGTCTACCACTCTTTGCCTTGCCTTTCATGCAGGTAAGGCAATGCAAAGCAAGTGTAGGCAATTGTAGGCAAGTCAAGGGACAGGTTGGCAAGACTGAAGCCGTGAGGGGAAAGCAAATGGAGTGGTAGGTGAGACAAGTCCCAGAAGTTAGAGGCAAGGCTGGGCATAGGAGGTGATGGTAACCGGAAGGGCTAGGCAAGGCCAAGCCCTGTAGGAAAACTGCAGGCAGGTCAAATGTGAGGCATGGGTATGCAAGGGAATGCAAAGCAATGGAGAATTAGCAGGGCATAGCAAGGAAACTGGTTGGTTGCCCAAAGCAAGGCAAGTGGCAGGTCCATTCAAAGACTGCTGGTACACAAAAGCGGCCCGGACCGACCGCTCTGTCCAGCCTTGATCTTGCATGGGTCATGTTTAATCTGCACCTAAGACACTTGAGTTGCCTGCTTTCCTTTGTATGCAAAAGAACTGTCATTCTGCCCCTGAAGCCCAAGGGTGAAAGATGAACTTTGTGTCCAAAATTCAAGACATGTAAGCATAGATGTCAGAAGAAAGCTGTCAGGACAGATAGGTGTGCTTGCACGTGGCCTCCTCCAGGCTTCCTCTCACAAGCTCCTGAAACGCTGGGGCCTTGAGAAAAAAAAGCCAGTGGAAGCCTGGAGAATCCTAGGAGAAGCAGGCAGGGCAATGCATGTGGAAGAGATTCCACAAAAAGAGAGGTGGTGAATTCCAGGTGGGGGACTGATGAGCAAGGTAATGCAAGGCAAGGAAGGGGTTCAAGGACAAGGCCAGACAAGTGGTGGCTTTGCCAGGCAACACAAAAGAGAGGGAGACAAGGCAATAAGAGTCCTAGAAGGAGAAGGAAATGAAAGATTGGAGCTGGACAAATGGGAAGGAAAAGAAGGATAGGTGAGCAAGTCAATACAAGGCACTGGCTTGGTATGAAGGGCAAGGGAAGGACATGCATGGGTCAGGAAGGCAAGGGAAAAGAAAGGAATTGTCAGCAATGACAAGAAATGCAAGATTGGGTAGGAAAGGCAAGGCAATGTGGGGGAGGGATAGGCAACACAATGGGTATCTTAACAGGAAATGTCCATGCACAGCAAGGCCGAAGGAGAAGTGGTAGAGAGGTCAAGGTGGGAAATAGGTGAGTGTGTGCAGCCAAGAAAGAAAGAAAGAAAGTGCGTAGCTCTCGTGTGTGTGTGTGTGTGTGTGTGTGTGTGTGTGTGTGTGTGTGTGTGTGTGTCTGTGTGAAGTTTGCAGGATGTAAAGCAAAGAAAGGTGTCTCTTGATTGTGGAGTGAATGGATGTTTTCGAACGTAAGTGGCAAGGTCCAAGCAACCTTTTCATCCTGGTACATCTGTGTCTGTGAGACATAGTCAGAAACGTCTCCTTTTAGATTCAGACTGCAAGCAGGACATAGAATGTGACTGTGCGAATAGCTGAGCAGGAAAGCACATCACATCAGCATGTTTCAACAGAAGCAGTTAGTGCGAGAAGGAGATGGACGTGTGGGACTCCAGCAATATGGCAATGCACTCAGCTGAGAAGCAAAGTGCAATGCCTCGGTGTATGCTCTGAAAATAAAAGGCTGCAAGGAAAAAGCAAGATTTCACAGGCCAGTGAAATCTTTCTGTCCTGGCACACTGAGCTGTTTGAAGGTGAACCGCTGTTTGGTTTCACTAAGGACTCGGAGACATGGAGAGGATGTGCTTGTCCATGTAGCTGAGAAGGAAAGTGAGAATCACCGGTACGTTTGGCAGAGTTTGTAGGCTGCGAGGAGAAGGTGACGGCCAGGCCTGGCTTTTGGCTGTGGCACTTGTTGCAAGGAAGAAGCTGCTGGATGGTTAAGCTTTTGGGGATCTGCAAGAGTGAAAGACTACGCTGGTACCTCATAAAACTAATGCTTGTTGATCATCTGGCTGAATCTATGACATAAACCAGAAGTGAAATTTCCCCCCATTTCCCTCAGTTTTTTCACCTTTTCATCCAACAGCCTGGGCCTTTTTCAAGCTGCTGTCAAACGCCTTGCCTTGGAAGCTAGAAGTATCTCAGTTCACCTGCTAAGAAACACAGAAAAGAGCTCAAGTCAATTTCAGAATTGCTCTGAGCAGAGCTGGTGTTTCGGTACCGTAAATTTCCATTGCGAATATGTGCAAAAATCACCATTTTATTAGGCAAAGATTTGAAATACACTAGCAGCTTCATCTTCTTGTCGCTGCAGTCCTTGGAAGTTTTGCTATTTACTGAAACAGGAAACAGGTCAAACACGAGAAGCTTAAGAATCCAAGCTCACTGCCATTGTACAAATAGCACAAACTTGATGAATTCAAGTTACCATTGTAACATACAGAATGGCTCTAGTCAAGCAAATGGATGTGTCGTCCTTCACGGGGGCAGAAAACCTTTCTACCACGTGAACTCTGGGAGTAATCCATCATGCCTCAGTGTGCTGTGGCTGGTCAGAGAGCTACACGATGGGTCTCTTTGCCTATGGCACTCTCAGGGCTCAAAGCTGCACATAAACTCCCTCTCCTTACAGACACGCTAGTAAAGCCCAGCGAAAATGCCGTTCTCCAGACAGCTTACTGAAACCAGCTAGGAGTTCCCAGCATCATGCTGGGCACTTCTGTCCACAGATGGCTTTGCTTTTAATGAACCAGAACAGAGCTGCGTTTTTCTAGTCTTTAGCTCTACTAAGGTATTTGATGTAACATGGTGTGAAAAAATCTGTTTCGACAATGATAATAACAGAGGGGATAATGTACCTTTTGCTGCTCCATTCTTCTTTTGCTGCTCCATTTTGCTTGCTTTGTTATTGCTTTCTGTCAAAGAAACGCCAGCAAAATCCCTCATCAAGTCCTGCTGTGAAGACAGACTGCCAGAAAGGTAGAGAAACTTTGAACCTTTTCAAGACCCTTGTAGCACATGTCTTGGTCAATTTGTATGCAGATCCCTTCTCCAGCAGGACTTTTTTGCACCGTTAGCGCACATTGAACTGAATCCAGTACAAAAGCAGTGAATAGAGGAACTTTTCTTTTCATTAGAATGGTGATAAAAATGCATATCAAATAAAAGCATTTTAGAGCAGCAGGAAGATTTTCTATGTAGCTAGCAAATCATAAAAAGATGCATATTTACCGGTGGGGTTCCTCTGGGAATTTCAAAGAATTCCAGACAGAAAACACAGCTTAGTAAACTGCAAATCTAAATCACAGTATCTAGAAAGGTGACATGAAAAAGAGCAAGAGGAAGAAAACCAAAAAGAAAACCAAAGGAAGCCAGAAATAAGGCACAACCTCTCCTCCTTCTCCGCTTACTACAGTACCTTAGAAGTACCTACGAGTGTCCTAACAGTCACATAAGTAGAAAACTGTGCCAAGAACAATTGTGGAAACTGGAAAACCATGCTATCCCAACAGAAACATAGGGTTTGCTTTCACGACGATTAAATCTGCATGCAATGCGTACGGTAAGGGTATGTTTTGTATATTCAAAAACAATTCAAAAATATTTCCAAATTGAAGGGGCTGCTTTTTATTTCTTTTGAATTACTTGGCTAAATATGGTGCACGTTAAAATACTGCAGAGATGTGGTTCATTTTCCAGATGCCAACTGCAAAGGAGGGAAGCATTTTGTGTGCTTAAGAAAGTCAAGTATTGGAGAGTGTTTTTGTTACTTCTTTAGAAGGTTAGAATATGCATAAAAGATGCTAGCTGGGGACTTACAATTAATGAATTATTTACTGTCACTAGGTCAAATGACATTAGCTTTCAAAAAGGAAAAGTAGTCTTATTCCACGTGCCAATTTTAAAGCAGATTAATAAGCCTTCAGCAGAATATGGATATGAAGAGGGATATGACATGAAAGGGTAAGCAACACTGGTGACAGCAAAAGGCTTACCTGCTTCACACAAATACAGGAGATAAACTACTATTTTTACACAAACATTGCTATCCAGAGCTTTCCTTGAAAAGTTTCAATGCCAATCATGACAGTAAAATTCGGAGTGACAGTAAAATTCACTCTATCATGAATAAAATTTACTCAATCATGACAGCAAAATTTGCTCAATGATGAGTAAAATTCTTCGTGTAAGCGAAGTACCTTAAGCAAAGGGTAGCTCAAGCATAATTGGCATTTGATGTCAACAAAGGCAACTTGGCCTGCACGTGTCACATCTACTGCATTAAAAAGCTTACTCTGTCTCAGATTCCTTTTGAGGGATACCAACGCAAGCCGTTAAACTGCATGAAAATGATGACTTAAAGGAGGACATATTAGAAGAATGGAATAATGGTTAATGTTCTTTTCCTTCCAACTGCTTTCTTTGCCCTTCTAAATTTTTTAAGTCCTTCCTGGTATCACCGTGATAGCAGTGCAGCAAGTGTTTGGTTGTAAGCTGTCCATATTGCCAGCTTCTGGACTGCCTTCAGAAAACTTCCCACTGGTTTTGGATAGAAATCACAAGCAGTAGAGATGACAAAGACTGCAGAAACCTTCTCATCTCCTTCTAGAGCAGGAGCGTGTCTTTGACCCACTCTTAACTAGACAACTTTCATCAGTCATGAGAGAGTCTCATGTTCAAGAGCTAAGCAATGACAGCTGTAAATGACAAAAAGCACACTGATATTTTCTTGGGACTCCAGCAGAGAGCAATGAAGGAGCTTGAATTCACCTTCTTGGAAAGTTTGAAAATGCACATGAAGTTTAGGAGAGGAGCTAAGCCATGGTAACTTTTGTTGAGTATGTCTGCGTAGACAGAGTTTCCATCACCGCAGAAGGAATGTCATTTAACCCACATAATCATCTCTAGCTGCTAAGCTGCGCTTACTGCAGATTATCCGCAACATATTTTACAGGGTGAGCTTTTATGTGTAATCCCTGAGTAACATTCCAGAGAGAAGTATTTTGGAGGGGGGGAAAGCCCAACTCTTAACTTTTTCAAATAATGGTTACATTTGAAAGTCAAAAAAGATGTAAAACCTTTCTTTCCTAGACGTATTACCAGCACAAACTGTACCAGAATTTACGACGCTTTTATTATGGCAGCATAACTCTACCGTGGACGCTCTGGCTCTGGACTATTCCTTAAGAAACAAAGTCCCCGAGAGAAATAAAACAAAATTAGCCAAAAATATTGGGCTGGATGATTTCAAAGGCTATGTACTAAAGGCCAAACACTTGTAATAATAGTAAAGAGTGGACTAAAAGTTAAAGCATTACTCAGTTCAAAGATATCTTGTTCTCACAGAAGACTGTAAAAAACCTCTCTTTTTCTGGGTCTGTTTTGTGCATTTAGATGTACCTTCTACTCCTTTCCACTGTATGCGAATGTTTATGACAAGGTTGGAGGACCTCATGTAACCTTCTATAAGTAAAGAAAGAGAAGCCAGTAAAGCAAGGCAAAATTGTTAATGGCAGGTGGAAAGAGGGAGGCCAAGAATAGAAAACAAAAGAACAATAATAATTAAACGCCCTCCCTGTCTTCTGTGAAAAGTAAAGGCACAGACAAGAAAGAACAACTGCAAAATTCTCACGAGAAAAACGCACTTTATCTGGCTCAAGTATTTTGTGCTACATTTCTTGCTGTTTTCTCATGCCAAACATCTTAACCATTGAAGGTGTCCCTTTTCTCTTTCTGGAATACAGCTAGGAAGATGGCTGTGTCATTGCTGTCAAGCTGTTATTCTCAGAGGTGTCCAGTTGAAAGTCCTAGATGAACTGATTTGCTCTGTCTCTTTAATAAGGCATGACTTAACCACTTCCAGTTTCAGCAGCTGGACTTGCCCAGCCCTACAATTCTTTAATCTTTGAATGGTTATATAAGCTCCTTGGCAACTGGCATTTGTAAGTCCATGAAACTGTGCAGAATTTGCACTATGAGATGATGCCAAATGAGTCATGGCAGTAGATTAACTAGGACATGCAAAGCAGAGAGGAGGGAATGAGAGCACAAGAAGAGGGTACAATCTCCTTTTTTTCTGCAACAGGGCTAACACCGTAGAAATCAAAAGGAACACAAATCCTCCTAGGGGTAGTTCTTGCAAAAAACAAAGACTTCTTTTTGTGTTCACAGATCACAGCAAAATGCGGATGACAAAACCAGGCCATTAAGTCACATACAGTATGAAGCAGTATGAAAGAGGAAAGCAGCTGAGAGCGTCAACCCTGCTGAATAGTCTCAGTATTCTTCTCGACATTAGCAGAAATTTGAAATGAGGCTCTGAAAATTACAAAGGAGGCAGAAGAAAAGGGAGCAATGACTCCTCTGGCATAGTGTTTCCTAACAGGGATCTTCAAAATGTAAAGATTGTATCATCCTTTCAACTGAAGGAAGGTATTAAAACAACAGGAAGGAAATGGCATCACATGCTAGAAAGACTGGGCAGTGTACTTCTAGACAGAAAGGCCACTGATGGAAAACCGACTAAACTGGCACCAATGCAGCAGCATTGTATTAAAGCCCAAAAATACCCACCGCTTCACTCTTTGCCATTCCGTTCATATGGACACGGCAGCTCTGCAACATTCCTACTGATCATCTCCTTGGCAAACTGGGAGTGAGGGTCCCTAGTGATGCAGAGTCCCCAGGCAGGTGCAGAGGAGAGCTGCTTTTTTGCAAAAACCAGGCTTTTGAAGCACTCAGGCCTTTATCAGTTCCATAGCTTTAAGCCATAACAAAATTCATTCAACCAACCATCCTACACCACGCTGTGAACACGTGACGATTCTAGAACTTGTTGATCTACCTCTGATTCAGCGGCCTCACCTTCCCATAGTCCTTTTCTGCTTAGCCAAAGTATCGGGCCTCAGCCCAAGGCCTTCCTTTTGTAAGCTTCTACCTATATGCAGCAGCAAACCACTACTTTTTTCCGTGCCAAGAGTTTAAGTAGATGATTTGCATCTGCCCTTCCGGTGAAACATAATGGGGAGAGAAAATCCTGTCGGAAATGTTCAGTCCTTCAAAAGAAAATCAAAAGAAAAATCAAAAGAAAAGCCAAATCAAAAGAAAAGCAAGCTATAGGATTGTGTACTTGCTCTTACAAAGCACCTGCTGCCCTCTGACAATGAACTAGCAGAAAACCAGCAAAAATAAGACTTGAGGCAAACAACCCTTTGAAGGGAATTATGACATGATAAAGAAAGACAACACATTTCCAGCTTGTCGAGATACTTGAAATGTCAGCAAAGGCTTGAGGGCAAAGGCTGAACGAATGGGGAAAGGTTACAAGAATCCCAAGAAAAACATGACCATGGATTAAAAGAATCCCAACAGGTCAACTGACCTGTTGAAGTTTTCAGGAAATCAGTGGCTGCTGATTTAGATAGGCCATTCAAGTTAATTTACCCGCGCACCTTCCACTCCTTTTTCACCTGTCACCATCACAGGGTGAATTGTGACCATGGAATCACAATTCTTTGGATTCTGTTCTTAGCTTTAGGAGACAACTACAGCAGCTGAAGTAGCTGTTACTGATGTGATACCCAGGAACACAGAGTTGACATGTTTCATTCATGTCCAATCACAACTAGCAATACTAAGAGGATAGGATTGGCCTCTTTTCATGATGCTTTTCTTATTTTACAGCCTGCTATGATTCTGCTGAAACTTTTTCATTAGTTTCTCTCTAAAAAGGAGAAAGTCCAATGTCCCTCCCTACTGGTGCAGGTTTACCATTCGGTTTGTCGAGTCTAAAAATGGAATTGGAACTAGCAGGAATTACTGTGTTTAAAGCGTCCCGTCCGTTCAGACAATCTCAGGTCGATAAAAGCCTAGATGTTATTGGCTAAATACTGTTTCCCCCAAGAGCGGACGCACGCAATTTAATCCAACTTTTTATAACAAACTCCAATAATACAGAATCCAGTCATACAAAAGAGTCACAAAGAAGCAGGAAGAATTATCGGACCATTTAGGGTAGCAAACTTCTCACCTTCTTTTGGAGTGAGCATAATCTGCTAGCTGAAGTAACAAACTTGAGGACAGAAATCGCCCTACTATTGAGAAGTTGTTGACAAGGGAACCACCTAAGCTGTGTGACTTTCCCTTTTCTATCCATTGGTCAAGCCTAGTAGCCTAAAATTTACGGGCTCAAAGACAAATGCAATCTAGTCAGAGGTCTATGAAAAGTCCAAAACTAATCAGAATTCTTCTTAGACAATGGAAATGGAAGCAGAGCTACCAATTTCCTTGCAACATATCCCTAAAACTCATTCCTTTCTAGTCATAACTAATGTATAGCCACCAGTACAATCAGGAAAAGATGAAACTTACAGATGTCAGCGAGGGAAGGATTTGAAAGAACTCTTCCCATTATTCATCGTCTAGACAGCAACTATCATTAAAATCAGAGCCCTTTTAGTAGGGCTTTCCTTGTGGGAAATTCAGGACTCCAGGACAACGGAGCAAGAGGATTAAGCAGAAGCCGTTGATTGTTGACATGATGCACTTACACATTCTAAATCTCTGCACACGCTAGGCCCGCATTTTTATCTTGGTGCCTTTGTTATGTCCACGCATTCTGTGTGCACCTCTCAGAAGATACGTTTGGTTACAGTCCAGGCGCTTTGCTGCCCCCCGTTATCGAGTTCTTGTAGTCTTGGAATTTGGTTTCTCAGCTTCTCTTTCTTATTTTAGCACGGCTTATGTCTTAGTAACCTTGATGAATTCCAGAGGGCTCTGAGAAAATTCTGATAAGAACATATTCCAGCTGGATGGCTGGTGCACCCTTTAGTCTAAGAGGTTCAGATACATTGCTACAATTTCCCCCTTCTTCGTCTTGCACCAGCTAAACCCTTTCCCACCCTATTTTCTTCCAAGAGGCTCACCAGTTTCATGATGCATGGAATAACAAGAAGCAATATAATAATGACTACTAGTAACAACAAAGTTCCCTTTACAAGATCTTTCAACCATCGAGTTGTTTCCCATCTCTCAAACCATTCAGGCGTAACCCTCTCATTCCCAATCAATTTCTTCGTGTTATCTTGTCCTTGTTTGAGTTTCCAGTGAATGACTGCAGAATGGTTAGAGAGGTTCAAAAAACACATTCCTTCCAAATCCTCACACTCTTGCCCATGTGCTAACAAGAAAGCTAGAGCAGCATTATTTTGCAGTGTGCAATGACTAATGCTATCTACACCAGTGAGAACCTGATTTAAAATCGCTGATCTTACCTTGAGTTGTTTGACCACCCAGCATCGCAACTTAATAAGCAAACTCAAAGCTTGACCAACAGCGACACCTGCTGTCAGGAGTGGCGCAATTAATAGAGAGGAGCGCCCAAACCAGTACACAATTGAGGCAAAGGCGTTTTAAGCTTAGGCTTCTTCTTTCAGTTCCCTGGAGGCGAAGGGAGTTCTTCACACACAATGCATTGTGCCGCTGGCGGTACGTTCCGGTGGGGCGCTTGTGCCGAAAGACGCCCAGGACACAACGCCGTCTTGTTAATATTTGTTTGTCGCGTTTCGGAAGCTGCTCTTAGCCGAGTCCCCCGCAGGCGAAGAAGCGGCTTCTTCGCACACAGAGCATTGTGGCGAGCGCAGGGAGCTCCTGAGAGCGGTTTGTGCCGAAAGAAGCCCGGGACCGGCACTTAGCTTCGGAGAGCTGCGTATCTGCGTCTTCTGCGTGTCTTGCCGCTCTACACTCAGCAAAAAGCTTTTCCACCATATCTTGCAAGGAGAAACTCTGCCAGGGAAGAAAACATCGAAAATCTTGTTCTAAAGCTTGCACGGGGGTCTGCAAAGAGTTTGGCAAGAATGAAAGGTAGTTGTCCAAAACTCGTTCTTTTCCAATAGAATAACCATGGAAAAGGCAGGAGAGTGGTAAAGTACTGTTTTCTCTAAGTCTGAAGGCTGCCCACACTGTGCCTGTGTGCTGCAGCTTGCATCTTCGCCTTTGGGAAGCTGCCGCTCGCCGATTCTCCCGGAGGCGAAGAAGCGGCTTCTTCGCACACAGAGCATTGTGGCGAGCGCAGGGAGCTCGTGAGAGCGGTTTGTGCCGAAAGAAGCCCGGGACCGGCACTTAGCTTCGGAGAGCTGCGTATCTGCGTCTTCTGCGTGTCTTGCCGCTCTACACTCAGCCAAAAGCTTTTCCACCATATCTTGCAAGGAGAAACTCTGCCAGGAAAGAAAACATCCAAAATCTTGTTCTAAAGCTTGCACGGGGGTCTGCAAAGAGTTTGGCAAGAATGAAAGGTAGTTGTCCAAAACTCGTTCTTTTCCAATAGAATAACCATGGAAAAGGCAGGAGAGTGGTAAAGTACTGTTTTCTCTAAGTCTGAAGGCTGCCCACACTGTGCCTGTGTGCTGCAGCTTGCATCTTCGCCTTTGGGAAGCTGCCGCTCGCCGATTCTCCCGGAGGCGAAGAAGCGGCTTCTTCGCACACAGAGCATTGTGGAGGGCGCAGGGAGCTCCTGAGAGAGGTTTGTGCCGAAAGAAGCCCGGGACCGGCACTTAGCTTCGGAGAGCTGCGTATCCGCGTCTTCTGCGTGTCTTGCCGCTCTACACTCAGCAAAAAGCTTTTCCACCATATCTTGCAAGGAGAAACTCTGCCAGGAAAGAAAACATCCAAAATCTTGTTCTAAAGCTTGCACGGGGGTCTGCAAAGAGTTTGGCAAGAATGAAAGGTAGTTGTCCAAAACTCGTTCTTTTCCAATAGAATAACCATGGAAAAGGCAGGAGAGTGGTAAAGTACTGTTTTCTCTAAGTCTGAAGGCTGCCCACACTGTGCCTGCGTGCCGCAGCTTGCATCTTCGCCTTTGGGAAGCTGCCGCTCGCCGATTCTCCCGGAGGCGAAGAAGCGGCTTCTTCGCACACAGAGCATTGTGGCGAGCGCAGGGAGCTCCTGAGAGCGGTTTGTGCCGAAAGAAGCCCGGGACCGGCACTTAGCTTCGGAGAGCTGCGTATCTGCGTCTTCTGCGTGTCTTGCCGCTCTACACTCAGCCAAAAGCTTTTCCACCATATCTTGCAAGGAGAAACTCTGCCAGGAAAGAAAACATCCAAAATCTTGTTCTAAAGCTTGCACGGGGGTCTGCAAAGAGTCTGGCAAGAATGAAAGGTAGTTGTCCAAAACTCGTTCTTTTCCAATAGAATAACCATGGAAAAGGCAGGAGAGTGGTAAAGTACTGTTTTCTCTAAGTCTGAAGGCTGCCCACACTGTGCCTGTGTGCTGCAGCTTGCATCTTCGCCTTTGGGAAGCTGCCGCTCGCCGATTCTCCCGCAGGCGAAGAAGCGGCTTCTTCGCACACAGAGCATTGTGGCGAGCGCAGGGAGCTCCTGAGAGCGGTTTGTGCCGAAAGAAGCCCGGGACCGGCACTTAGCTTCGGAGAGCTGCGTATCTGCGTCTTCTGCGTGTCTTGCCGCTCTATACTCAGCAAAAAGCTTTTCCACCATATCTTGCAAGGAGAAACTCTGCCAGGAAAGAAAACATCCAAAATCTTGTTCTAAAGCTTGCACGGGGGTCTGCAAAGAGTTTGGCAAGAATGAAAGGTAGTTGTCCAAAACTCGTTCTTTTCCAATAGAATAACCATGGAAAAGGCAGGAGAGTGGTAAAGTACTGTTTTCTCTAAGTCTGAAGGCTGCCCACACTGTGCCTGTGTGCTGCAGCTTGCATCTTCGCCTTTGGGAAGCTGCCGCTCGCCGATTCTCCCGCAGGCGAAGAAGCGGCTTCTTCGCACACAGAGCATTGTGGCGAGCGCAGGGAGCTCCTGAGAGCGGTTTGTGCCGAAAGAAGCCCGGGACCGGCACTTAGCTTCGGAGAGCTGCGTATCTGCGTCTTCTGCGTGTCTTGCCGCTCTACACTCAGCAAAAAGCTTTTCCACCATATCTTGCAAGGAGAAACTCTGCCAGGAAAGAAAACATCCAAAATCTTGTTCTAAAGCTTGCACGGGGGTCTGCAAAGAGTTTGGCAAGAATGAAAGGTAGTTGTCCAAAACTCGTTCTTTTCCAATAGAATAACCATGGAAAAGGCAGGAGAGTGGTAAAGTACTGTTTTCTCTAAGTCTGAAGGCTGCCCACACTGTGCCTGTGTGCTGCAGCTTGCATCTTCGCCTTTGGGAAGCTGCCGCTCGCCGATTCTCCCGGAGGCGAAGAAGCGGCTTCTTCGCACACAGAGCATTGTGGCGAGCGCAGGGAGCTCCTGAGAGCGGTTTGTGCCGAAAGAAGCCCGGGACCGGCACTTAGCTTCGGAGAGCTGCGTATCCGCGTCTTCTGCGTGTCTTGCCGCTCTACACTCAGCAAAAAGCTTTTCCACCATATCTTGCAAGGAGAAACTCTGCCAGGAAAGAAAACATCCAAAATCTTGTTCTAAAGCTTGCACGGGGGTCTGCAAAGAGTTTGGCAAGAATGAAAGGTAGTTGTCCAAAACTCGTTCTTTTCCAATAGAATAACCATGGAAAAGGCAGGAGAGTGGTAAAGTACTGTTTTCTCTAAGTCTGAAGGCTGCCCACACTGTGCCTGTGTGCTGCAGCTTGCATCTTCGCCTTTGGGAAGCTGCCGCTCGCCGATTCTCCCGGAGGCGAAGAAGCGGCTTCTTCGCACACAGAGCATTGTGGCGAGCGCAGGGAGCTCCTGAGAGCGGTTTGTGCCGAAAGAAGCCCGGGACCGGCACTTAGCTTCGGAGAGCTGCGTATCTGCGTCTTCTGCGTGTCTTGCCGCTCTACACTCAGCAAAAAGCTTTTCCACCATATCTTGCAAGGAGAAACTCTGCCAGGAAAGAAAACATCCAAAATCTTGTTCTAAAGCTTGCACGGGGGTCTGCAAAGAGTTTGGCAAGAATGAAAGGTAGTTGTCCAAAACTCGTTCTTTTCCAATAGAATAACCATGGAAAAGGCAGGAGAGTGGTAAAGTACTGTTTTCTCTAAGTCTGAAGGCTGCCCACACTGTGCCTGTGTGCTGCAGCTTGCATCTTCGCCTTTGGGAAGCTGCCGCTCGCCGATTCTCCCGGAGGCGAAGAAGCGGCTTCTTCGCACACAGAGCATTGTGGCGAGCGCAGGGAGCTCCTGAGAGCGGTTTGTGCCGAAAGAAGCCCGGGACCGGCACTTAGCTTCGGAGAGCTGCGTATCTGCGTCTTCTGCGTGTCTTGCCGCTCTACACTCAGCCAAAAGCTTTTCCACCATATCTTGCAAGGAGAAACTCTGCCAGGAAAGAAAACATCCAAAATCTTGTTCTAAAGCTTGCACGGGGGTCTGCAAAGAGTTTGGCAAGAATGAAAGGTAGTTGTCCAAAACTCGTTCTTTTCCAATAGAATAACCATGGAAAAGGCAGGAGAGTGGTAAAGTACTGTTTTCTCTAAGTCTGAAGGCTGCCCACACTGTGCCTGTGTGCTGCAGCTTGCATCTTCGCCTTTGGGAAGCTGCCGCTCGCCGATTCTCCCGGAGGCGAAGAAGCGGCTTCTTCGCACACAGAGCATTGTGGAGGGCGCAGGGAGCTCCTGAGAGAGGTTTGTGCCGAAAGAAGCCCGGGACCGGCACTTAGCTTCGGAGAGCTGCGTATCCGCGTCTTCTGCGTGTCTTGCCGCTCTACACTCAGCAAAAAGCTTTTCCACCATATCTTGCAAGGAGAAACTCTGCCAGGAAAGAAAACATCCAAAATCTTGTTCTAAAGCTTGCACGGGGGTCTGCAAAGAGTTTGGCAAGAATGAAAGGTAGTTGTCCAAAACTCGTTCTTTTCCAATAGAATAACCATGGAAAAGGCAGGAGAGTGGTAAAGTACTGTTTTCTCTAAGTCTGATGGCTGCCCACACTGTGCCTGCGTGCCGCAGCTTGCATCTTCGCCTTTGGGAAGCTGCCGCTCGCCGATTCTCCCGGAGGCGAAGAAGCGGCTTCTTCGCACACAGAGCATTGTGGCGAGCGCAGGGAGCTCCTGAGAGCGGTTTGTGCCGAAAGAAGCCCGGGACCGGCACTTAGCTTCGGAGAGCTGCGTATCTGCGTCTTCTGCGTGTCTTGCCGCTCTACACTCAGCCAAAAGCTTTTCCACCATATCTTGCAAGGAGAAACTCTGCCAGGAAAGAAAACATCCAAAATCTTGTTCTAAAGCTTGCACGGGGGTCTGCAAAGAGTCTGGCAAGAATGAAAGGTAGTTGTCCAAAACTCGTTCTTTTCCAATAGAATAACCATGGAAAAGGCAGGAGAGTGGTAAAGTACTGTTTTCTCTAAGTCTGAAGGCTGCCCACACTGTGCCTGTGTGCTGCAGCTTGCATCTTCGCCTTTGGGAAGCTGCCGCTCGCCGATTCTCCCGCAGGCGAAGAAGCGGCTTCTTCGCACACAGAGCATTGTGGCGAGCGCAGGGAGCTCCTGAGAGCGGTTTGTGCCGAAAGAAGCCCGGGACCGGCACTTAGCTTCGGAGAGCTGCGTATCTGCGTCTTCTGCGTGTCTTGCCGCTCTACACTCAGCAAAAAGCTTTTCCACCATATCTTGCAAGGAGAAACTCTGCCAGGAAAGAAAACATCCAAAATCTTGTTCTAAAGCTTGCACGGGGGTCTGCAAAGAGTTTGGCAAGAATGAAAGGTAGTTGTCCAAAACTCGTTCTTTTCCAATAGAATAACCATGGAAAAGGCAGGAGAGTGGTAAAGTACTGTTTTCTCTAAGTCTGAAGGCTGCCCACACTGTGCCTGTGTGCTGCAGCTTGCATCTTCGCCTTTGGGAAGCTGCCGCTCGCCGATTCTCCCGGAGGCGAAGAAGCGGCTTCTTCGCACACAGAGCATTGTGGCGAGCGCAGGGAGCTCCTGAGAGCGGTTTGTGCCGAAAGAAGCCCGGGACCGGCACTTAGCTTCGGAGAGCTGCGTATCTGCGTCTTCTGCGTGTCTTGCCGCTCTACACTCAGCCAAAAGCTTTTCCACCATATCTTGCAAGGAGAAACTCTGCCAGGAAAGAAAACATCCAAAATCTTGTTCTAAAGCTTGCACGGGGGTCTGCAAAGAGTTTGGCAAGAATGAAAGGTAGTTGTCCAAAACTCGTTCTTTTCCAATAGAATAACCATGGAAAAGGCAGGAGAGTGGTAAAGTACTGTTTTCTCTAAGTCTGAAGGCTGCCCACACTGTGCCTGTGTGCTGCAGCTTGCATCTTCGCCTTTGGGAAGCTGCCGCTCGCCGATTCTCCCGGAGGCGAAGAAGCGGCTTCTTCGCACACAGAGCATTGTGGCGAGCGCAGGGAGCTCTTGAGAGCGGTTTGTGCCGAAAGAAGCCCGGGACCGGCACTTAGCTTCGGAGAGCTGCGTATCTGCGTCTTCTGCGTGTCTTGCCGCTCTACACTCAGCAAAAAGCTTTTCCACCATATCTTGCAAGGAGAAACTCTGCCAGGAAAGAAAACATCCAAAATCTTGTTCTAAAGCTTGCACGGGGGTCTGCAAAGAGTTTGGCAAGAATGAAAGGTAGTTGTCCAAAACTCGTTCTTTTCCAATAGAATAACCATGGAAAAGGCAGGAGAGTGGTAAAGTACTGTTTTCTCTAAGTCTGAAGGCTGCCCACACTGTGCCTGTGTGCTGCAGCTTGCATCTTCGCCTTTGGGAAGCTGCCGCTCGCCGATTCTCCCGGAGGCGAAGAAGCGGCTTCTTCGCACACAGAGCATTGTGGCGAGCGCAGGGAGCTCCTGAGAGCGGTTTGTGCCGAAAGAAGCCCGGGACCGGCACTTAGCTTCGGAGAGCTGCGTATCTGCGTCTTCTGCGTGTCTTGCCGCTCTACACTCAGCCAAAAGCTTTTCCACCATATCTTGCAAGGAGAAACTCTGCCAGGAAAGAAAACATCCAAAATCTTGTTCTAAAGCTTGCACGGGGGTCTGCAAAGAGTTTGGCAAGAATGAAAGGTAGTTGTCCAAAACTCGTTCTTTTCCAATAGAATAACCATGGAAAAGGCAGGAGAGTGGTAAAGTACTGTTTTCTCTAAGTCTGAAGGCTGCCCACACTGTGCCTGTGTGCTGCAGCTTGCATCTTCGCCTTTGGGAAGCTGCCGCTCGCCGATTCTCCCGGAGGCGAAGAAGCGGCTTCTTCGCACACAGAGCATTGTGGCGAGCGCAGGGAGCTCCTGAGAGCGGTTTGTGCCGAAAGAAGCCCGGGACCGGCACTTAGCTTCGGAGAGCTGCGTATCTGCGTCTTCTGCGTGTCTTGCCGCTCTACACTCAGCCAAAAGCTTTTCCAGCATATCTTGCAAGGAGAAACTCTGCCAGGAAAGAAAACATCCAAAATCTTGTTCTAAAGCTTGCACGGGGGTCTGCAAAGAGTTTGGCAAGAATGAAAGGTAGTTGTCCAAAACTCGTTCTTTTCCAAAAGAATAACCATGGAAAAGGCAGGAGAGTGGTAAAGTACTGTTTTCTCTAAGTCTGAAGGCTGCCCACACTGTGCCTGTGTGCTGCAGCTTGCATCTTCGCCTTTGGGAAGCTGCCGCTCGCCGATTCTCCCGCAGGCGAAGAAGCGGCTTCTTCGCACACAGAGCATTGTGGCGAGCGCAGGGAGCTCCTGAGAGCGGTTTGTGCCGAAAGAAGCCCGGGACCGGCACTTAGCTTCGGAGAGCTGCGTATCTGCGTCTTCTGCGTGTCTTGCCGCTCTACACTCAGCAAAAAGCTTTTCCACCATATCTTGCAAGGAGAAACTCTGCCAGGAAAGAAAACATCCAAAAACTTGTTCTAAAGCTTGCACGGGGGTCTGCAAAGAGTTTGGCAAGAATGAAAGGTAGTTGTCCAAAACTCGTTCTTTTCCAATAGAATAACCATGGAAAAGGCAGGAGAGTGGTAAAGTACTGTTTTCTCTAAGTCTGAAGGCTGCCCACACTGTGCCTGTGTGCTGCAGCTTGCATCTTCGCCTTTGGGAAGCTGCCGCTCGCCGATTCTCCCGGAGGCGAAGAAGCGGCTTCTTCGCACACAGAGCATTGTGGCGAGCGCAGGGAGCTCCTGAGAGCGGTTTGTGCCGAAAGAAGCCCGGGACCGGCACTTAGCTTCGGAGAGCTGCGTATCTGCGTCTTCTGCGTGTCTTGCCGCTCTACACTCAGCCAAAAGCTTTTCCACCATATCTTGCAAGGAGAAACTCTGCCAGGAAAGAAAACATCCAAAATCTTGTTCTAAAGCTTGCACGGGGGTCTGCAAAGAGTTTGGCAAGAATGAAAGGTAGTTGTCCAAAACTCGTTCTTTTCCAATAGAATAACCATGGAAAAGGCAGGAGAGTGGTAAAGTACTGTTTTCTCTAAGTCTGAAGGCTGCCCACACTGTGCCTGTGTGCTGCAGCTTGCATCTTCGCCTTTGGGAAGCTGCCGCTCGCCGATTCTCCCGGAGGCGAAGAAGCGGCTTCTTCGCACACAGAGCATTGTGGCGAGCGCAGGGAGCTCCTGAGAGCGGTTTGTGCCGAAAGAAGCCCGGGACCGGCACTTAGCTTCGGAGAGCTGCGTATCTGCGTCTTCTGCGTGTCTTGCCGCTCTACACTCAGCCAAAAGCTTTTCCACCATATCTTGCAAGGAGAAACTCTGCCAGGAAAGAAAACATCCAAAATCTTGTTCTAAAGCTTGCACGGGGGTCTGCAAAGAGTTTGGCAAGAATGAAAGGTAGTTGTCCAAAACTCGTTCTTTTCCAATAGAATAACCATGGAAAAGGCAGGAGAGTGGTAAAGTACTGTTTTCTCTAAGTCTGAAGGCTGCCCACACTGTGCCTGTGTGCTGCAGCTTGCATCTTCGCCTTTGGGAAGCTGCCGCTCGCCGATTCTCCCGCAGGCGAAGAAGCGGCTTCTTCGCACACAGAGCATTGTGGCGAGCGCAGGGAGCTCCTGAGAGCGGTTTGTGCCGAAAGAAGCCCGGGACCGGCACTTAGCTTCGGAGAGCTGCGTATCTGCGTCTTCTGCGTGTCTTGCCGCTCTACACTCAGCCAAAAGCTTTTCCACCATATCTTGCAAGGAGAAACTCTGCCAGGAAAGAAAACATCCAAAATCTTGTTCTAAAGCTTGCACGGGGGTCTGCAAAGAGTTTGGCAAGAATGAAAGGTAGTTGTCCAAAACTCGTTCTTTTCCAATAGAATAACCATGGAAAAGGCAGGAGAGTGGTAAAGTACTGTTTTCTCTAAGTCTGAAGGCTGCCCACACTGTGCCTGTGTGCTGCAGCTTGCATCTTCGCCTTTGGGAAGCTGCCGCTCGCCGATTCTCCCGCAGGCGAAGAAGCGGCTTCTTCGCACACAGAGCATTGTGGCGAGCGCAGGGAGCTCCTGAGAGCGGTTTGTGCCGAAAGAAGCCCGGGACCGGCACTTAGCTTCGGAGAGCTGCGTATCTGCGTCTTCTGCGTGTCTTGCCGCTCTACACTCAGCAAAAAGCTTTTCCACCATATCTTGCAAGGAGAAACTCTGCCAGGAAAGAAAACATCCAAAATCTTGTTCTAAAGCTTGCACGGGGGTCTGCAAAGAGTTTGGCAAGAATGAAAGGTAGTTGTCCAAAACTCGTTCTTTTCCAATAGAATAACCATGGAAAAGGCAGGAGAGTGGTAAAGTACTGTTTTCTCTAAGTCTGAAGGCTGCCCACACTGTGCCTGTGTGCTGCAGCTTGCATCTTCGCCTTTGGGAAGCTGCCGCTCGCCGATTCTCCCGGAGGCGAAGAAGCGGCTTCTTCGCACACAGAGCATTGTGGCGAGCGCAGGGAGCTCCTGAGAGCGGTTTGTGCCGAAAGAAGCCCGGGACCGGCACTTAGCTTCGGAGAGCTGCGTATCTGCGTCTTCTGCGTGTCTTGCCGCTCTACACTCAGCCAAAAGCTTTTCCACCATATCTTGCAAGGAGAAACTCTGCCAGGAAAGAAAACATCCAAAATCTTGTTCTAAAGCTTGCACGGGGGTCTGCAAAGAGTTTGGCAAGAATGAAAGGTAGTTGTCCAAAACTCGTTCTTTTCCAATAGAATAACCATGGAAAAGGCAGGAGAGTGGTAAAGTACTGTTTTCTCTAAGTCTGAAGGCTGCCCACACTGTGCCTGTGTGCTGCAGCTTGCATCTTCGCCTTTGGGAAGCTGCCGCTCGCCGATTCTCCCGGAGGCGAAGAAGCGGCTTCTTCGCACACAGAGCATTGTGGCGAGCGCAGGGAGCTCTTGAGAGCGGTTTGTGCCGAAAGAAGCCCGGGACCGGCACTTAGCTTCGGAGAGCTGCGTATCTGCGTCTTCTGCGTGTCTTGCCGCTCTACACTCAGCAAAAAGCTTTTCCACCATATCTTGCAAGGAGAAACTCTGCCAGGAAAGAAAACATCCAAAATCTTGTTCTAAAGCTTGCACGGGGGTCTGCAAAGAGTTTGGCAAGAATGAAAGGTAGTTGTCCAAAACTCGTTCTTTTCCAATAGAATAACCATGGAAAAGGCAGGAGAGTGGTAAAGTACTGTTTTCTCTAAGTCTGAAGGCTGCCCACACTGTGCCTGTGTGCTGCAGCTTGCATCTTCGCCTTTGGGAAGCTGCCGCTCGCCGATTCTCCCGGAGGCGAAGAAGCGGCTTCTTCGCACACAGAGCATTGTGGCGAGCGCAGGGAGCTCCTGAGAGCGGTTTGTGCCGAAAGAAGCCCGGGACCGGCACTTAGCTTCGGAGAGCTGCGTATCTGCGTCTTCTGCGTGTCTTGCCGCTCTACACTCAGCCAAAAGCTTTTCCACCATATCTTGCAAGGAGAAACTCTGCCAGGAAAGAAAACATCCAAAATCTTGTTCTAAAGCTTGCACGGGGGTCTGCAAAGAGTTTGGCAAGAATGAAAGGTAGTTGTCCAAAACTCGTTCTTTTCCAATAGAATAACCATGGAAAAGGCAGGAGAGTGGTAAAGTACTGTTTTCTCTAAGTCTGAAGGCTGCCCACACTGTGCCTGTGTGCTGCAGCTTGCATCTTCGCCTTTGGGAAGCTGCCGCTCGCCGATTCTCCCGGAGGCGAAGAAGCGGCTTCTTCGCACACAGAGCATTGTGGCGAGCGCAGGGAGCTCCTGAGAGCGGTTTGTGCCGAAAGAAGCCCGGGACCGGCACTTAGCTTCGGAGAGCTGCGTATCTGCGTCTTCTGCGTGTCTTGCCGCTCTACACTCAGCCAAAAGCTTTTCCAGCATATCTTGCAAGGAGAAACTCTGCCAGGAAAGAAAACATCCAAAATCTTGTTCTAAAGCTTGCACGGGGGTCTGCAAAGAGTTTGGCAAGAATGAAAGGTAGTTGTCCAAAACTCGTTCTTTTCCAAAAGAATAACCATGGAAAAGGCAGGAGAGTGGTAAAGTACTGTTTTCTCTAAGTCTGAAGGCTGCCCACACTGTGCCTGTGTGCTGCAGCTTGCATCTTCGCCTTTGGGAAGCTGCCGCTCGCCGATTCTCCCGCAGGCGAAGAAGCGGCTTCTTCGCACACAGAGCATTGTGGCGAGCGCAGGGAGCTCCTGAGAGCGGTTTGTGCCGAAAGAAGCCCGGGACCGGCACTTAGCTTCGGAGAGCTGCGTATCTGCGTCTTCTGCGTGTCTTGCCGCTCTACACTCAGCAAAAAGCTTTTCCACCATATCTTGCAAGGAGAAACTCTGCCAGGAAAGAAAACATCCAAAAACTTGTTCTAAAGCTTGCACGGGGGTCTGCAAAGAGTTTGGCAAGAATGAAAGGTAGTTGTCCAAAACTCGTTCTTTTCCAATAGAATAACCATGGAAAAGGCAGGAGAGTGGTAAAGTACTGTTTTCTCTAAGTCTGAAGGCTGCCCACACTGTGCCTGTGTGCTGCAGCTTGCATCTTCGCCTTTGGGAAGCTGCCGCTCGCCGATTCTCCCGGAGGCGAAGAAGCGGCTTCTTCGCACACAGAGCATTGTGGCGAGCGCAGGGAGCTCCTGAGAGCGGTTTGTGCCGAAAGAAGCCCGGGACCGGCACTTAGCTTCGGAGAGCTGCGTATCTGCGTCTTCTGCGTGTCTTGCCGCTCTACACTCAGCCAAAAGCTTTTCCACCATATCTTGCAAGGAGAAACTCTGCCAGGAAAGAAAACATCCAAAATCTTGTTCTAAAGCTTGCACGGGGGTCTGCAAAGAGTTTGGCAAGAATGAAAGGTAGTTGTCCAAAACTCGTTCTTTTCCAATAGAATAACCATGGAAAAGGCAGGAGAGTGGTAAAGTACTGTTTTCTCTAAGTCTGAAGGCTGCCCACACTGTGCCTGTGTGCTGCAGCTTGCATCTTCGCCTTTGGGAAGCTGCCGCTCGCCGATTCTCCCGGAGGCGAAGAAGCGGCTTCTTCGCACACAGAGCATTGTGGCGAGCGCAGGGAGCTCCTGAGAGCGGTTTGTGCCGAAAGAAGCCCGGGACCGGCACTTAGCTTCGGAGAGCTGCGTATCTGCGTCTTCTGCGTGTCTTGCCGCTCTACACTCAGCCAAAAGCTTTTCCACCATATCTTGCAAGGAGAAACTCTGCCAGGAAAGAAAACATCCAAAATCTTGTTCTAAAGCTTGCACGGGGGTCTGCAAAGAGTTTGGCAAGAATGAAAGGTAGTTGTCCAAAACTCGTTCTTTTCCAATAGAATAACCATGGAAAAGGCAGGAGAGTGGTAAAGTACTGTTTTCTCTAAGTCTGAAGGCTGCCCACACTGTGCCTGTGTGCTGCAGCTTGCATCTTCGCCTTTGGGAAGCTGCCGCTCGCCGATTCTCCCGCAGGCGAAGAAGCGGCTTCTTCGCACACAGAGCATTGTGGCGAGCGCAGGGAGCTCCTGAGAGCGGTTTGTGCCGAAAGAAGCCCGGGACCGGCACTTAGCTTCGGAGAGCTGCGTATCTGCGTCTTCTGCGTGTCTTGCCGCTCTACACTCAGCCAAAAGCTTTTCCACCATATCTTGCAAGGAGAAACTCTGCCAGGAAAGAAAACATCCAAAATCTTGTTCTAAAGCTTGCACGGGGGTCTGCAAAGAGTTTGGCAAGAATGAAAGGTAGTTGTCCAAAACTCGTTCTTTTCCAATAGAATAACCATGGAAAAGGCAGGAGAGTGGTAAAGTACTGTTTTCTCTAAGTCTGAAGGCTGCCCACACTGTGCCTGTGTGCTGCAGCTTGCATCTTCGCCTTTGGGAAGCTGCCGCTCGCCGATTCTCCCGCAGGCGAAGAAGCGGCTTCTTCGCACACAGAGCATTGTGGAGGGCGCAGGGAGCTCCTGAGAGAGGTTTGTGCCGAAAGAAGCCCGGGACCGGCACTTAGCTTCGGAGAGCTGCGTATCCGCGTCTTCTGCGTGTCTTGCCGCTCTACACTCAGCCAAAAGCTTTTCCACCATATCTTGCAAGGAGAAACTCTGCCAGGAAAGAAAACATCCAAAAACTTGTTCTAAAGCTTGCACGGGGGTCTGCAAAGAGTTTGGCAAGAATGAAAGGTAGTTGTCCAAAACTCGTTCTTTTCCAATAGAATAACCATGGAAAAGGCAGGAGAGTGGTAAAGTACTGTTTTCTCTAAGTCTGAAGGCTGCCCACACTGTGCCTGTGTGCTGCAGCTTGCATCTTCGCCTTTGGGAAGCTGCCGCTCGCCGATTCTCCCGGAGGCGAAGAAGCGGCTTCTTCGCACACAGAGCATTGTGGCGAGCGCAGGGAGCTCCTGAGAGCGGTTTGTGCCGAAAGAAGCCCGGGACCGGCACTTAGCTTCGGAGAGCTGCGTATCTGCGTCTTCTGCGTGTCTTGCCGCTCTACACTCAGCCAAAAGCTTTTCCACCATATCTTGCAAGGAGAAACTCTGCCAGGAAAGAAAACATCCAAAATCTTGTTCTAAAGCTTGCACGGGGGTCTGCAAAGAGTTTGGCAAGAATGAAAGGTAGTTGTCCAAAACTCGTTCTTTTCCAATAGAATAACCATGGAAAAGGCAGGAGAGTGGTAAAGTACTGTTTTCTCTAAGTCTGAAGGCTGCCCACACTGTGCCTGTGTGCTGCAGCTTGCATCTTCGCCTTTGGGAAGCTGCCGCTCGCCGATTCTCCCGCAGGCGAAGAAGCGGCTTCTTCGCACACAGAGCATTGTGGCGAGCGCAGGGAGCTCCTGAGAGCGGTTTGTGCCGAAAGAAGCCCGGGACCGGCACTTAGCTTCGGAGAGCTGCGTATCTGCGTCTTCTGCGTGTCTTGCCGCTCTATACTCAGCAAAAAGCTTTTCCACCATATCTTGCAAGGAGAAACTCTGCCAGGAAAGAAAACATCCAAAATCTTGTTCTAAAGCTTGCACGGGGGTCTGCAAAGAGTTTGGCAAGAATGAAAGGTAGTTGTCCAAAACTCGTTCTTTTCCAATAGAATAACCATGGAAAAGGCAGGAGAGTGGTAAAGTACTGTTTTCTCTAAGTCTGAAGGCTGCCCACACTGTGCCTGTGTGCTGCAGCTTGCATCTTCGCCTTTGGGAAGCTGCCGCTCGCCGATTCTCCCGCAGGCGAAGAAGCGGCTTCTTCGCACACAGAGCATTGTGGCGAGCGCAGGGAGCTCCTGAGAGCGGTTTGTGCCGAAAGAAGCCCGGGACCGGCACTTAGCTTCGGAGAGCTGCGTATCTGCGTCTTCTGCGTGTCTTGCCGCTCTACACTCAGCCAAAAGCTTTTCCACCATATCTTGCAAGGAGAAACTCTGCCAGGAAAGAAAACATCCAAAATCTTGTTCTAAAGCTTGCACGGGGGTCTGCAAAGAGTTTGGCAAGAATGAAAGGTAGTTGTCCAAAACTCGTTCTTTTCCAATAGAATAACCATGGAAAAGGCAGGAGAGTGGTAAAGTACTGTTTTCTCTAAGTCTGAAGGCTGCCCACACTGTGCCTGTGTGCTGCAGCTTGCATCTTCGCCTTTGGGAAGCTGCCGCTCGCCGATTCTCCCGGAGGCGAAGAAGCGGCTTCTTCGCACACAGAGCATTGTGGCGAGCGCAGGGAGCTCCTGAGAGCGGTTTGTGCCGAAAGAAGCCCGGGACCGGCACTTAGCTTCGGAGAGCTGCGTATCTGCGTCTTCTGCGTGTCTTGCCGCTCTACACTCAGCCAAAAGCTTTTCCACCATATCTTGCAAGGAGAAACTCTGCCAGGAAAGAAAACATCCAAAATCTTGTTCTAAAGCTTGCACGGGGGTCTGCAAAGAGTTTGGCAAGAATGAAAGGTAGTTGTCCAAAACTCGTTCTTTTCCAATAGAATAACCATGGAAAAGGCAGGAGAGTGGTAAAGTACTGTTTTCTCTAAGTCTGAAGGCTGCCCACACTGTGCCTGTGTGCTGCAGCTTGCATCTTCGCCTTTGGGAAGCTGCCGCTCGCCGATTCTCCCGCAGGCGAAGAAGCGGCTTCTTCGCACACAGAGCATTGTGGCGAGCGCAGGGAGCTCCTGAGAGCGGTTTGTGCCGAAAGAAGCCCGGGACCGGCACTTAGCTTCGGAGAGCTGCGTATCTGCGTCTTCTGCGTGTCTTGCCGCTCTACACTCAGCCAAAAGCTTTTCCACCATATCTTGCAAGGAGAAACTCTGCCAGGAAAGAAAACATCCAAAATCTTGTTCTAAAGCTTGCACGCGGGTCTGCAAAGAGTTTGGCAAGAATGAAAGGTAGTTGTCCAAAACTCGTTCTTTTCCAATAGAATAACCATGGAAAAGGCAGGAGAGTGGTAAAGTACTGTTTTCTCTAAGTCTGAATGCTGCCCACACTGTGCCTGTGTGCTGCAGCTTGCATCTTCGCCTTTGGGAAGCTGCCGCTCGCCGATTCTCCCGGAGGCGAAGAAGCGGCTTCTTCGCACACAGAGCATTGTGGCGAGCGCAGGGAGCTCCTGAGAGCGGTTTGTGCCGAAAGAAGCCCGGGACCGGCACTTAGCTTCGGAGAGCTGCGTATCCGCGTCTTCTGCGTGTCTTGCCGCTCTACACTCAGCCAAAAGCTTTTCCACCATATCTTGCAAGGAGAAACTCTGCCAGGAAAGAAAACATCCAAAATCTTGTTCTAAAGCTTGCACGGGGGTCTGCAAAGAGTTTGGCAAGAATGAAAGGTAGTTGTCCAAAACTCGTTCTTTTCCAATAGAATAACCATGGAAAAGGCAGGAGAGTGGTAAAGTACTGTTTTCTCTAAGTCTGAATGCTGCCCACACTGTGCCTGTGTGCTGCAGCTTGCATCTTCGCCTTTGGGAAGCTGCCGCTCGCCGATTCTCCCGCAGGCGAAGAAGCGGCTTCTTCGCACACAGAGCATTGTGGCGAGCGCAGGGAGCTCCTGAGAGCGGTTTGTGCCGAAAGAAGCCCGGGACCGGCACTTAGCTTCGGAGAGCTGCGTATCTGCGTCTTCTGCGTGTCTTGCCGCTCTACACTCAGCCAAAAGCTTTTCCACCATATCTTGCAAGGAGAAACTCTGCCAGGAAAGAAAACATCCAAAATCTTGTTCTAAAGCTTGCACGGGGGTCTGCAAAGAGTTTGGCAAGAATGAAAGGTAGTTGTCCAAAACTCGTTCTTTTCCAATAGAATAACCATGGAAAAGGCAGGAGAGTGGTAAAGTACTGTTTTCTCTAAGTCTGAAGGCTGCCCACACTGTGCCTGTGTGCTGCAGCTTGCATCTTCGCCTTTGGGAAGCTGCCGCTCGCCGATTCTCCCGCAGGCGAAGAAGCGGCTTCTTCGCACACAGAGCATTGTGGCGAGCGCAGGGAGCTCCTGAGAGCGGTTTGTGCCGAAAGAAGCCCGGGACCGGCACTTAGCTTCGGAGAGCTGCGTATCTGCGTCTTCTGCGTGTCTTGCCGCTCTACACTCAGCCAAAAGCTTTTCCACCATATCTTGCAAGGAGAAACTCTGCCAGGAAAGAAAACATCCAAAATCTTGTTCTAAAGCTTGCACGGGGGTCTGCAAAGAGTTTGGCAAGAATGAAAGGTAGTTGTCCAAAACTCGTTCTTTTCCAATAGAATAACCATGGAAAAGGCAGGAGAGTGGTAAAGTACTGTTTTCTCTAAGTCTGAAGGCTGCCCACACTGTGCCTGTGTGCTGCAGCTTGCATCTTCGCCTTTGGGAAGCTGCCGCTCGCCGATTCTCCCGGAGGCGAAGAAGCGGCTTCTTCGCACACAGAGCATTGTGGAGGGCGCAGGGAGCTCCTGAGAGAGGTTTGTGCCGAAAGAAGCCCGGGACCGGCACTTAGCTTCGGAGAGCTGCGTATCCGCGTCTTCTGCGTGTCTTGCCGCTCTACACTCAGCCAAAAGCTTTTCCACCATATCTTGCAAGGAGAAACTCTGCCAGGAAAGAAAACATCCAAAAACTTGTTCTAAAGCTTGCACGGGGGTCTGCAAAGAGTTTGGCAAGAATGAAAGGTAGTTGTCCAAAACTCGTTCTTTTCCAATAGAATAACCATGGAAAAGGCAGGAGAGTGGTAAAGTACTGTTTTCTCTAAGTCTGAAGGCTGCCCACACTGTGCCTGTGTGCTGCAGCTTGCATCTTCGCCTTTGGGAAGCTGCCGCTCGCCGATTCTCCCGCAGGCGAAGAAGCGGCTTCTTCGCACACAGAGCATTGTGGCGAGCGCAGGGAGCTCCTGAGAGCGGTTTGTGCCGAAAGAAGCCCGGGACCGGCACTTAGCTTCGGAGAGCTGCGTATCTGCGTCTTCTGCGTGTCTTGCCGCTCTATACTCAGCAAAAAGCTTTTCCACCATATCTTGCAAGGAGAAACTCTGCCAGGAAAGAAAACATCCAAAATCTTGTTCTAAAGCTTGCACGGGGGTCTGCAAAGAGTTTGGCAAGAATGAAAGGTAGTTGTCCAAAACTCGTTCTTTTCCAATAGAATAACCATGGAAAAGGCAGGAGAGTGGTAAAGTACTGTTTTCTCTAAGTCTGAAGGCTGCCCACACTGTGCCTGTGTGCTGCAGCTTGCATCTTCGCCTTTGGGAAGCTGCCGCTCGCCGATTCTCCCGGAGGCGAAGAAGCGGCTTCTTCGCACACAGAGCATTGTGGCGAGCGCAGGGAGCTCCTGAGAGCGGTTTGTGCCGAAAGAAGCCCGGGACCGGCACTTAGCTTCGGAGAGCTGCGTATCTGCGTCTTCTGCGTGTCTTGCCGCTCTACACTCAGCCAAAAGCTTTTCCACCATATCTTGCAAGGAGAAACTCTGCCAGGAAAGAAAACATCCAAAATCTTGTTCTAAAGCTTGCACGGGGGTCTGCAAAGAGTTTGGCAAGAATGAAAGGTAGTTGTCCAAAACTCGTTCTTTTCCAATAGAATAACCATGGAAAAGGCAGGAGAGTGGTAAAGTACTGTTTTCTCTAAGTCTGAAGGCTGCCCACACTGTGCCTGTGTGCTGCAGCTTGCATCTTCGCCTTTGGGAAGCTGCCGCTCGCCGATTCTCCCGCAGGCGAAGAAGCGGCTTCTTCGCACACAGAGCATTGTGGCGAGCGCAGGGAGCTCCTGAGAGCGGTTTGTGCCGAAAGAAGCCCGGGACCGGCACTTAGCTTCGGAGAGCTGCGTATCTGCGTCTTCTGCGTGTCTTGCCGCTCTACACTCAGCCAAAAGCTTTTCCACCATATCTTGCAAGGAGAAACTCTGCCAGGAAAGAAAACATCCAAAATCTTGTTCTAAAGCTTGCACGGGGGTCTGCAAAGAGTTTGGCAAGAATGAAAGGTAGTTGTCCAAAACTCGTTCTTTTCCAATAGAATAACCATGGAAAAGGCAGGAGAGTGGTAAAGTACTGTTTTCTCTAAGTCTGAAGGCTGCCCACATTGTGCCTGTTTGCTGCAGCTTGCATCTTCGCCTTTGGGAAGCTGCCGCTCGCCGATTCTCCCGGAGGCGAAGAAGCGGCTTCTTCGCACACAGAGCATTGTGGCGAGCGCAGGGAGCTCCTGAGAGCGGTTTGTGCCGAAAGAAGCCCGGGACCGGCACTTAGCTTCGGAGAGCTGCGTATCTGCGTCTTCTGCGTGTCTTGCCGCTCTACACTCAGCCAAAAGCTTTTCCACCATATCTTGCAAGGAGAAACTCTGCCAGGAAAGAAAACATCCAAAATCTTGTTCTAAAGCTTGCACGGGGGTCTGCAAAGAGTTTGGCAAGAATGAAAGGTAGTTGTCCAAAACTCGTTCTTTTCCAATAGAATAACCATGGAAAAGGCAGGAGAGTGGTAAAGTACTGTTTTCTCTAAGTCTGAAGGCTGCCCACACTGTGCCTGTGTGCTGCAGCTTGCATCTTCGCCTTTGGGAAGCTGCCGCTCGCCGATTCTCCCGGAGGCGAAGAAGCGGCTTCTTCGCACACAGAGCATTGTGGCGAGCGCAGGGAGCTCCTGAGAGCGGTTTGTGCCGAAAGAAGCCCGGGACCGGCACTTAGCTTCGGAGAGCTGCGTATCTGCGTCTTCTGCGTGTCTTGCCGCTCTACACTCAGCCAAAAGCTTTTCCACCATATCTTGCAAGGAGAAACTCTGCCAGGAAAGAAAACATCCAAAATCTTGTTCTAAAGCTTGCACGGGGGTCTGCAAAGAGTTTGGCAAGAATGAAAGGTAGTTGTCCAAAACTCGTTCTTTTCCAATAGAATAACCATGGAAAAGGCAGGAGAGTGGTAAAGTACTGTTTTCTCTAAGTCTGAAGGCTGCCCACACTGTGCCTGTGTGCTGCAGCTTGCATCTTCGCCTTTGGGAAGCTGCCGCTCGCCGATTCTCCCGGAGGCGAAGAAGCGGCTTCTTCGCACACAGAGCATTGTGGCGAGCGCAGGGAGCTCCTGAGAGCGGTTTGTGCCGAAAGAAGCCCGGGACCGGCACTTAGCTTCGGAGAGCTGCGTATCTGCGTCTTCTGCGTGTCTTGCCGCTCTACACTCAGCAAAAAGCTTTTCCACCATATCTTGCAAGGAGAAACTCTGCCAGGAAAGAAAACATCCAAAATCTTGTTCTAAAGCTTGCACGGGGGTCTGCAAAGAGTTTGGCAAGAATGAAAGGTAGTTGTCCAAAACTCGTTCTTTTCCAATAGAATAACCATGGAAAAGGCAGGAGAGTGGTAAAGTACTGTTTTCTCTAAGTCTGAAGGCTGCCCACATTGTGCCTGTGTGCTGCAGCTTGCATCTTCGCCTTTGGGAAGCTGCCGCTCGCCGATTCTCCCGCAGGCGAAGAAGCGGCTTCTTCGCACACAGAGCATTGTGGCGAGCGCAGGGAGCTCCTGAGAGCGGTTTGTGCCGAAAGAAGCCCGGGACCGGCACTTAGCTTCGGAGAGCTGCGTATCTGCGTCTTCTGCGTGTCTTGCCGCTCTACACTCAGCAAAAAGCTTTTCCACCATATCTTGCAAGGAGAAACTCTGCCAGGAAAGAAAACATCCAAAATCTTGTTCTAAAGCTTGCACGGGGGTCTGCAAAGAGTTTGGCAAGAATAAAAGGTAGTTGTCCAAAACTCGTTCTTTTCCAATAGAATAACCATGGAAAAGGCAGGAGAGTGGTAAAGTACTGTTTTCTCTAAGTCTGAAGGCTGCCCACACTGTGCCTGTGTGCTGCAGCTTGCATCTTCGCCTTTGGGAAGCTGCCGCTCGCCGATTCTCCCGGAGGCGAAGAAGCGGCTTCTTCGCACACAGAGCATTGTGGCGAGCGCAGGGAGCTCCTGAGAGCGGTTTGTGCCGAAAGAAGCCCGGGACCGGCACTTAGCTTCGGAGAGCTGCGTATCTGCGTCTTCTGCGTGTCTTGCCGCTCTACACTCAGCAAAAAGCTTTTCCACCATATTTTGCAAGGAGAAACTCTGCCAGGAAAGAAAACATCCAAAATCTTGTTCTAAAGCTTGCACGGGGGTCTGCAAAGAGTTTGGCAAGAATGAAAGGTAGTTGTCCAAAACTCGTTCTTTTCCAATAGAATAACCATGGAAAAGGCAGGAGAGTGGTAAAGTACTGTTTTCTCTAAGTCTGAAGGCTGCCCACACTGTGCCTGTGTGCTGCAGCTTGCATCTTCGCCTTTGGGAAGCTGCCGCTCGCCGATTTTCCCGCAGGCGAAGAAGCGGCTTCTTCGCACACAGAGCATTGTGGCGAGCGCAGGGAGCTCCTGAGAGCGGTTTGTGCCGAAAGAAGCCCGGGACCGGCACTTAGCTTCGGAGAGCTGCGTATCTGCGTCTTCTGCGTGTCTTGCCGCTCTACACTCAGCAAAAAGCTTTTTCACCATATCTTGCAAGGAGAAACTCTGCCAGGAAAAAAACATCCAAAATCTTGTTCTAAAGCTTGCACGGGGGTCTGCAAAGAGTTTGGCAAGAATGAAAGGTAGTTGTCCAAAACTCGTTCTTTTCCAATAGAATAACCATGGATAAGGCAGGAGAGTGGTAAAGTACTGTTTTCTCTAAGTCTGAAGGCTGCCCACACTGTGCCTGTGTGCTGCAGCTTGCATCTTCGCCTTTGGGAAGCTGCCGCTCGCCGATTCTCCCGCAGGCGAAGAAGCGGCTTCTTCGCACACAGAGCATTGTGGCGAGCGCAGGGAGCTCCTGAGAGCGGTTTGTGCCGAAAGAAGCCCGGGACCGGCACTTAGCTTCGGAGAGCTGCGTATCTGCGTCTTCTGCGTGTCTTGCCGCTCTACACTCAGCCAAAAGCTTTTCCACCATATCTTGCAAGGAGAAACTCTGCCAGGAAAGAAAACATCCAAAATCTTGTTCTAAAGCTTGCACGGGGGTCTGCAAAGAGTTTGGCAAGAATGAAAGGTAGTTGTCCAAAACTCGTTCTTTTCCAATAGAATAACCATGGAAAAGGCAGGAGAGTGGTAAAGTACTGTTTTCTCTAAGTCTGAAGGCTGCCCACACTGTGCCTGTGTGCTGCAGCTTGCATCTTCGCCTTTGGGAAGCTGCCGCTCGCCGATTCTCCCGGAGGCGAAGAAGCGGCTTCTTCGCACACAGAGCATTGTGGCGAGCGCAGGGAGCTCCTGAGAGCGGTTTGTGCCGAAAGAAGCCCGGGACCGGCACTTAGCTTCGGAGAGCTGCGTATCTGCGTCTTCTGCGTGTCTTGCCGCTCTACACTCAGCAAAAAGCTTTTCCACCATATCTTGCAAGGAGAAACTCTGCCAGGAAAGAAAACATCCAAAATCTTGTTCTAAAGCTTGCACGGGGGTCTGCAAAGAGTTTGGCAAGAATGAAAGGTAGTTGTCCAAAACTCGTTCTTTTCCAATAGAATAACCATGGAAAAGGCAGGAGAGTGGTAAAGTACTGTTTTCTCTAAGTCTGAAGGCTGCCCACACTGTGCCTGTGTGCTGCAGCTTGCATCTTCGCCTTTGGGAAGCTGCCGCTCGCCGATTCTCCCGCAGGCGAAGAAGCGGCTTCTTCGCACACAGAGCATTGTGGCGAGCGCAGGGAGCTCCTGAGAGCGGTTTGTGCCGAAAGAAGCCCGGGACCGGCACTTAGCTTCGGAGAGCTGCGTATCTGCGTCTTCTGCGTGTCTTGCCGCTCTACACTCAGCCAAAAGCTTTTCCACCATATCTTGCAAGGAGAAACTCTGCCAGGAAAGAAAACATCCAAAATCTTGTTCTAAAGCTTGCACGGGGGTCTGCAAAGAGTTTGGCAAGAATGAAAGGTAGTTGTCCAAAACTCGTTCTTTTCCAATAGAATAACCATGGAAAAGGCAGGAGAGTGGTAAAGTACTGTTTTCTCTAAGTCTGAAGGCTGCCCACACTGTGCCTGCGTGCTGCAGCTTGCATCTTCGCCTTTGGGAAGCTGCCGCTCGCCGATTCTCCCGCAGGCGAAGAAGCGGCTTCTTCGCACACAGAGCATTGTGGCGAGCGCAGGGAGCTCCTGAGAGCGGTTTGTGCCGAAAGAAGCCCGGGACCGGCACTTAGCTTCGGAGAGCTGCGTATCTGCGTCTTCTGCGTGTCTTGCCGCTCTACACTCAGCCAAAAGCTTTTCCACCATATCTTGCAAGGAGAAACTCTGCCAGGAAAGAAAACATCCAAAATCTTGTTCTAAAGCTTGCACGGGGGTCTGCAAAGAGTTTGGCAAGAATGAAAGGTAGTTGTCCAAAACTCGTTCTTTTCCAATAGAATAACCATGGAAAAGGCAGGAGAGTGGTAAAGTACTGTTTTCTCTAAGTCTGAAGGCTGCCCACATTGTGCCTGTGTGCTGCAGCTTGCATCTTCGCCTTTGGGAAGCTGCCGCTCGCCGATTCTCCCGGAGGCGAAGAAGCGGCTTCTTCGCACACAGAGCATTGTGGCGAGCGCAGGGAGCTCCTGAGAGCGGTTTGTGCCGAAAGAAGCCCGGGACCGGCACTTAGCTTCGGAGAGCTGCGTATCTGCGTCTTCTGCGTGTCTTGCCGCTCTACACTCAGCAAAAAGCTTTTCCACCATATCTTGCAAGGAGAAACTCTGCCAGGAAAGAAAACATCGAAAATCTTGTTCTAAAGCTTGCACGGGGGTCTGCAAAGAGTTTGGCAAGAATGAAAGGTAGTTGTCCAAAACTCGTTCTTTTCCAATAGAATAACCATGGAAAAGGCAGGAGAGTGGTAAAGTACTGTTTTCTCTAAGTCTGAAGGCTGCCCACACTGTGCCTGTGTGCTGCAGCTTGCATCTTCGCCTTTGGGAAGCTGCCGCTCGCCGATTCTCCCGGAGGCGAAGAAGCGGCTTCTTCGCACACAGAGCATTGTGGCGAGCGCAGGGAGCTCCTGAGAGCGGTTTGTGCCGAAAGAAGCCCGGGACCGGCACTTAGCTTCGGAGAGCTGCGTATCCGCGTCTTCTGCGTGTCTTGCCGCTCTACACTCAGCCAAAAGCTTTTCCACCATATCTTGCAAGGAGAAACTCTGCCAGGAAAGAAAACATCCAAAATCTTGTTCTAAAGCTTGCACGGGGGTCTGCAAAGAGTTTGGCAAGAATGAAAGGTAGTTGTCCAAAACTCGTTCTTTTCCAATAGAATAACCATGGAAAAGGCAGGAGAGTGGTAAAGTACTGTTTTCTCTAAGTCTGAATGCTGCCCACACTGTGCCTGTGTGCTGCAGCTTGCATCTTCGCCTTTGGGAAGCTGCCGCTCGCCGATTCTCCCGGAGGCGAAGAAGCGGCTTCTTCGCACACAGAGCATTGTGGCGAGCGCAGGGAGCTCCTGAGAGCGGTTTGTGCCGAAAGAAGCCCGGGACCGGCACTTAGCTTCGGAGAGCTGCGTATCTGTGTCTTCTGCGTGTCTTGCCGCTCTACACTCAGCAAAAAGCTTTTCCACCATATCTTGCAAGGAGAAACTCTGCCAGGAAAGAAAACATCCAAAAACTTGTTCTAAAGCTTGCACGGGGGTCTGCAAAGAGTTTGGCAAGAATGAAAGGTAGTTGTCCAAAACTCGTTCTTTTCCAATAGAATAACCATGGAAAAGGCAGGAGAGTGGTAAAGTACTGTTTTCTCTAAGTCTGAAGGCTGCCCACACTGTGCCTGTGTGCTGCAGCTTGCATCTTCGCCTTTGGGAAGCTGCCGCTCGCCGATTCTCCCGCAGGCGAAGAAGCGGCTTCTTCGCACACAGAGCATTGTGGCGAGCGCAGGGAGCTCCTGAGAGCGGTTTGTGCCGAAAGAAGCCCGGGACCGGCACTTAGCTTCGGAGAGCTGCGTATCTGCGTCTTCTGCGTGTCTTGCCGCTCTACACTCAGCCAAAAGCTTTTCCACCATATCTTGCAAGGAGAAACTCTGCCAGGAAAGAAAACATCCAAAATCTTGTTCTAAAGCTTGCACGGGGGTCTGCAAAGAGTTTGGCAAGAATGAAAGGTAGTTGTCCAAAACTCGTTCTTTTCCAATAGAATAACCATGGAAAAGGCAGGAGAGTGGTAAAGTACTGTTTTCTCTAAGTCTGAAGGCTGCCCACACTGTGCCTGCGTGCTGCAGCTTGCATCTTCGCCTTTGGGAAGCTGCCGCTCGCCGATTCTCCCGGAGGCGAAGAAGCGGCTTCTTCGCACACAGAGCATTGTGGCGAGCGCAGGGAGCTCCTGAGAGCGGTTTGTGCCGAAAGAACCCCGGGACCGGCACTTAGCTTCGGAGAGCTGCGTATCTGCGTCTTCTGCGTGTCTTGCCGCTCTACACTCAGCCAAAAGCTTTTCCACCATATCTTGCAAGGAGAAACTCTGCCAGGAAAGAAAACATCCAAAATCTTGTTCTAAAGCTTGCACGGGGGTCTGCAAAGAGTTTGGCAAGAATGAAAGGTAGTTGTCCAAAACTCGTTCTTTTCCAATAGAATAACCATGGATAAGGCAGGAGAGTGGTAAAGTACTGTTTTCTCTAAGTCTGAAGGCTGCCCACACTGTGCCTGCGTGCTGCAGCTTGCATCTTCGCCTTTGGGAAGCTGCCGCTCGCCGATTCTCCCGCAGGCGAAGAAGCGGCTTCTTCGCACACAGAGCATTGTGGCGAGCGCAGGGAGCTCCTGAGAGCGGTTTGTGCCGAAAGAAGCCCGGGACCGGCACTTAGCTTCGGAGAGCTGCGTATCTGCGTCTTCTGCGTGTCTTGCCGCTCTACACTCAGCCAAAAGCTTTTCCACCATATCTTGCAAGGAGAAACTCTGCCAGGAAAGAAAACATCCAAAATCTTGTTCTAAAGCTTGCACGGAGGTCTGCAAAGAGTTTGGCAAGAATGAAAGGTAGTTGTCCAAAACTCGTTCTTTTCCAATAGAATAACCATGGAAAAGGCAGGAGAGTGGTAAAGTACTGTTTTCTCGAAGTCTGAAGGCTGCCCACACTGTGCCTGTGTGCTGCAGCTTGCATCTTCGCCTTTGGGAAGCTGCCGCTCGCCGATTCTCCCGCAGGCGAAGAAGCGGCTTCTTCGCACACAGAGCATTGTGGCGAGCGCAGGGAGCTCCTGAGAGCGGTTTGTGCCGAAAGAAGCCCGGGACCGGCACTTAGCTTCGGAGAGCTGCGTATCTGCGTCTTCTGCGTGTCTTGCCGCTCTACACTCAGCAAAAAGCTTTTCCACCATATCTTGCAAGGAGAAACTCTGCCAGGAAAGAAAACATCCAAAATCTTGTTCTAAAGCTTGCACGGGGGTCTGCAAAGAGTTTGGCAAGAATGAAAGGTAGTTGTCCAAAACTCGTTCTTTTCCAATAGAATAACCATGGATAAGGCAGGAGAGTGGTAAAGTACTGTTTTCTCTAAGTCTGAATGCTGCCCACACTGTGCCTGTGTGCTGCAGCTTGCATCTTCGCCTTTGGGAAGCTGCCGCTCGCCGATTCTCCCGGAGGCGAAGAAGCGGCTTCTTCGCACACAGAGCATTGTGGCGAGCGCAGGGAGCTCCTGAGAGCGGTTTGTGCCGAAAGAAGCCCAGGACCGGCACTTAGCTTCGGAAGCTGCGTATCTGTGTCTTCTGCGTGTCTTGCCGCTCTACACTCAGCCAAAAGCTTTTTCACCATATCTTGCAAGGAGAAACTCTGCCAGGGAAGAAAACATCCAAAATCTTGTTCTAAAGCTTGCACGGGGGTCTGCAAAGAGTTTGGCAAGAATGAAAGGTAGTTGTCCAAAACTCGTTCTTTTCCAATAGAATAACCATGGAAAAGGCAGGAGAGTGGTAAAGTACTGTTTTCTCTAAGTCTGAAGGCTGCCCACACTGTGCCTGTGTGCTGCAGCTTGCATCTTCGCCTTTGGGAAGCTGCCGCACGCCGATTCTCCCGCAGGCGAAGAAGCGGCTTCTTCGCACACAGAGCATTGTGGCGAGCGCAGGGAGCTCCTGAGAGCGGTTTGTGCCGAAAGAAGCCCGGGACCGGCACTTAGCTTCGGAGAGCTGCGTATCTGCGTCTTCTGCGTGTCTTGCCGCTCTACACTCAGCCAAAAGCTTTTCCACCATATCTTGCAAGGAGAAACTCTGCCAGGAAAGAAAACATCCAAAATCTTGTTCTAAAGCTTGCACGGGGGTCTGCAAAGAGTTTGGCAAGAATGAAAGGTAGTTGTCCAAAACTCGTTCTTTTCCAATAGAATAACCATGGAAAAGGCAGGAGAGTGGTCAAGTACTGTTTTCTCTAAGTCTGAAGGCTGCCCACACTGTGCCTGTGTGCTGCAGCTTGCATCTTCGCCTTTGGGAAGCTGCCGCTCGCCGATTCTCCCGCAGGCGAAGAAGCGGCTTCTTCGCACACAGAGCATTGTGGCGAGCGCAGGGAGCTCCTGAGAGCGGTTTGTGCCGAAAGAAGCCCGGGACCGGCACTTAGCTTCGGAGAGCTGCGTATCTGCGTCTTCTGCGTGTCTTGCCGCTCTACACTCAGCCAAAAGCTTTTCCACCATATCTTGCAAGGAGAAACTCTGCCAGGAAAGAAAACATCCAAAATCTTGTTCTAAAGCTTGCACGGGGGTCTGCAAAGAGTTTGGCAAGAATGAAAGGTAGTTGTCCAAAACTCGTTCTTTTCCAATAGAATAACCATGGAAAAGGCAGGAGAGTGGTAAAGTACTGTTTTCTCTAAGTCTGAAGGCTGCCCACACTGTGCCTGTGTGCTGCAGCTTGCATCTTCGCCTTTGGGAAGCTGCCGCTCGCCGATTCTCCCGGAGGCGAAGAAGCGGCTTCTTCGCACACAGAGCATTGTGGCGAGCGCAGGGAGCTCCTGAGAGCGGTTTGTGCCGAAAGAAGCCCGGGACCGGCACTTAGCTTCGGAGAGCTGCGTATCTGCGTCTTCTGCGTGTCTTGCCGCTCAACACTCAGCCAAAAGCTTTTTCACCATATCTTGCAAGGAGAAACTCTGCCAGGGAAGAAAACATCCAAAATCTTGTTCTAAAGCTTGCACGCAGGTCTGCAAAGAGTTTGGCAAGAATGAAAGGTAGTTGTCCAAAACTCGTTCTTTTCCAATATAATAACCATGGAAAAGGCAGGAGAGTGGTAAAGTACTGTTTTCTCTAAGTCTGAAGGCTGCCCACATTGTGCCTGTGTGCTGCAGCTTGCATCTTCGCCTTTGGGAAGCTGCCGCTCGCCGATTCTCCCGGAGGCGAAGAAGCGGCTTCTTCGCACACAGAGCATTGTGGCGAGCGCAGGGAGCTCCTGAGAGCGGTTTGTGCCGAAAGAAGCCCGGGACCGGCACTTAGCTTCGGAGAGCTGCGTATCTGCGTCTTCTGCGTGTCTTGCCGCTCTACACTCAGCCAAAAGCTTTTCCACCATATCTTGCAAGGAGAAACTCTGCCAGGAAAGAAAACATCCAAAATCTTGTTCTAAAGCTTGCACGGGGGTCTGCAAAGAGTTTGGCAAGAATGAAAGGTAGTTGTCCAAAACTCGTTCTTTTCCAATAGAATAACCATGGAAAAGGCAGGAGAGTGGTAAAGTACTGTTTTCTCTAAGTCTGAAGGCTGCCCACACTGTGCCTGTGTGCTGCAGCTTGCATCTTCGCCTTTGGGAAGCTGCCGCTCGCCGATTCTCCCGCAGGCGAAGAAGCGGCTTCTTCGCACACAGAGCATTGTGGCGAGCGCAGGGAGCTCCTGAGAGCGGTTTGTGCCGAAAGAAGCCCGGGACCGGCACTTAGCTTCGGAGAGCTGCGTATCCGCGTCTTCTGCGTGTCTTGCCGCTCTACACTCAGCAAAAAGCTTTTCCACCATATCTTGCAAGGAGAAACTCTGCCAGGAAAGAAAACATCCAAAATCTTGTTCTAAAGCTTGCACGGGGGTCTGCAAAGAGTTTGGCAAGAATGAAAGGTAGTTGTCCAAAACTCGTTCTTTTCCAATAGAATAACCATGGAAAAGGCAGGAGAGTGGTAAAGTACTGTTTTCTCTAAGTCTGAAGGCTGCCCACACTGTGCCTGTGTGCTGCAGCTTGCATCTTCGCCTTTGGGAAGCTGCCGCTCGCCGATTCTCCCGCAGGCGAAGAAGCGGCTTCTTCGCACACAGAGCATTGTGGCGAGCGCAGGGAGCTCCTGAGAGCGGTTTGTGCCGAAAGAAGCCCGGGACCGGCACTTAGCTTCGGAGAGCTGCGTATCTGCGTCTTCTGCGTGTCTTGCCGCTCTACACTCAGCCAAAAGCTTTTCCACCATATCTTGCAAGGAGAAACTCTGCCAGGAAAGAAAACATCCAAAATCTTGTTCTAAAGCTTGCACGGAGGTCTGCAAAGAGTTTGGCAAGAATGAAAGGTAGTTGTCCAAAACTCGTTCTTTTCCAATAGAATAACCATGGAAAAGGCAGGAGAGTGGTAAAGTACTGTTTTCTCTAAGTCTGAAGGCTGCCCACACTGTGCCTGTGTGCTGCAGCTTGCATCTTCGCCTTTGGGAAGCTGCCGCTCGCCGATTCTCCCGGAGGCGAAGAAGCGGCTTCTTCGCACACAGAGCATTGTGGCGAGCGCAGGGAGCTCCTGAGAGCGGTTTGTGCCGAAAGAAGCCCGGGACCGGCACTTAGCTTCGGAGAGCTGCGTATCTGCGTCTTCTGCGTGTCTTGCCGCTCAACACTCAGCCAAAAGCTTTTTCACCATATCTTGCAAGGAGAAACTCTGCCAGGGAAGAAAACATCCAAAAACTTGTTCTAAAGCTTGCACGGGGGTCTGCAAAGAGTTTGGCAAGAATGAAAGGTAGTTGTCCAAAACTCGTTCTTTTCCAATAGAATAACCATGGAAAAGGCAGGAGAGTGGTAAAGTACTGTTTTCTCTAAGTCTGAAGGCTGCCCACATTGTGCCTGTGTGCTGCAGCTTGCATCTTCGCCTTTGGGAAGCTGCCGCTCGCCGATTCTCCCGGAGGCGAAGAAGCGGCTTCTTCGCACACAGAGCATTGTGGCGAGCGCAGGGAGCTCCTGAGAGCGGTTTGTGCCGAAAGAAGCCCGGGACCGGCACTTAGCTTCGGAGAGCTGCGTATCTGCGTCTTCTGCGTGTCTTGCCGCTCTACACTCAGCAAAAAGCTTTTCCACCATATCTTGCAAGGAGAAACTCTGCCAGGAAAGAAAACATCCAAAATCTTGTTCTAAAGCTTGCACGGGGGTCTGCAAAGAGTTTGGCAAGAATGAAAGGTAGTTGTCCAAAACTCGTTCTTTTCCAATAGAATAACCATGGAAAAGGCAGGAGAGTGGTAAAGTACTGTTTTCTCTAAGTCTGAAGGCTGCCCACACTGTGCCTGTGTGCTGCAGCTTGCATCTTCGCCTTTGGGAAGCTGCCGCTCGCCGATTCTCCCGCAGGCGAAGAAGCGGCTTCTTCGCACACAGAGCATTGTGGCGAGCGCAGGGAGCTCCTGAGAGCGGTTTGTGCCGAAAGAAGCCCGGGACCGGCACTTAGCTTCGGAGAGCTGCGTAT
The DNA here is from genome assembly GCF_037042795.1 of Molothrus aeneus. Taxonomy (NCBI): domain Eukaryota; kingdom Metazoa; phylum Chordata; class Aves; order Passeriformes; family Icteridae; genus Molothrus; species Molothrus aeneus. Next base: position 61,335 of record NW_027099002.1, read on the forward strand.
CTGCGTCTTCTGCGTGTCTTGCCGCTCTACACTCAGCAAAAAGCTTTTCCACCATATCTTGCAAGGAGAAACTCTGCCAGGAAAGAAAACATCCAAAATCTTGTTCTAAAGCTTGCACGGGGGTCTGCAAAGAGTTTGGCAAGAATGAAAGGTAGTTGTCCAAAACTCGTTCTTTTCCAATAGAATAACCATGGATAAGGCAGGAGAGTGGTAAAGTACTGTTTTCTCTAAGTCTGAATGCTGCCCACACTGTGCCTGTGTGCTGCAGCTTGCATCTTCGCCTTTGGGAAGCTGCCGCTCGCCGATTCTCCCGGAGGCGAAGAAGCGGCTTCTTCGCACACAGAGCATTGTGGCGAGCGCAGGGAGCTCCTGAGAGCGGTTTGTGCCGAAAGAAGCCCAGGACCGGCACTTAGCTTCGGAAGCTGCGTATCTGTGTCTTCTGCGTGTCTTGCCGCTCTACACTCAGCCAAAAGCTTTTTCACCATATCTTGCAAGGAGAAACTCTGCCAGGAAAGAAAACATCCAAAATCTTGTTCTAAAGCTTGCACGGGGGTCTGCAAAGAGTTTGGCAAGAATGAAAGGTAGTTGTCCAAAACTCGTTCTTTTCCAATAGAATAACCATGGAAAAGGCAGGAGAGTGGTAAAGTACTGTTTTCTCTAAGTCTGAAGGCTGCCCACACTGTGCCTGTGTGCTGCAGCTTGCATCTTCGCCTTTGGGAAGCTGCCGCACGCCGATTCTCCCGCAGGCGAAGAAGCGGCTTCTTCGCACACAGAGCATTGTGGCGAGCGCAGGGAGCTCCTGAGAGCGGTTTGTGCCGAAAGAAGCCCGGGACCGGCACTTAGCTTCGGAGAGCTGCGTATCTGCGTCTTCTGCGTGTCTTGCCGCTCTACACTCAGCCAAAAGCTTTTCCACCATATCTTGCAAGGAGAAACTCTGCCAGGAAAGAAAACATCCAAAATCTTGTTCTAAAGCTTGCACGGGGGTCTGCAAAGAGTTTGGCAAGAATGAAAGGTAGTTGTCCAAAACTCGTTCTTTTCCAATAGAATAACCATGGAAAAGGCAGGAGAGTGGTCAAGTACTGTTTTCTCTAAGTCTGAAGGCTGCCCACACTGTGCCTGTGTGCTGCAGCTTGCATCTTCGCCTTTGGGAAGCTGCCGCTCGCCGATTCTCCCGCAGGCGAAGAAGCGGCTTCTTCGCACACAGAGCATTGTGGCGAGCGCAGGGAGCTCCTGAGAGCGGTTTGTGCCGAAAGAAGCCCGGGACCGGCACTTAGCTTCGGAGAGCTGCGTATCTGCGTCTTCTGCGTGTCTTGCCGCTCTACACTCAGCCAAAAGCTTTTCCACCATATCTTGCAAGGAGAAACTCTGCCAGGAAAGAAAACATCCAAAATCTTGTTCTAAAGCTTGCACGGGGGTCTGCAAAGAGTTTGGCAAGAATGAAAGGTAGTTGTCCAAAACTCGTTCTTTTCCAATAGAATAACCATGGAAAAGGCAGGAGAGTGGTAAAGTACTGTTTTCTCTAAGTCTGAAGGCTGCCCACACTGTGCCTGTGTGCTGCAGCTTGCATCTTCGCCTTTGGGAAGCTGCCGCTCGCCGATTCTCCCGGAGGCGAAGAAGCGGCTTCTTCGCACACAGAGCATTGTGGCGAGCGCAGGGAGCTCCTGAGAGCGGTTTGTGCCGAAAGAAGCCCGGGACCGGCACTTAGCTTCGGAGAGCTGCGTATCTGCGTCTTCTGCGTGTCTTGCCGCTCAACACTCAGCCAAAAGCTTTTTCACCATATCTTGCAAGGAGAAACTCTGCCAGGGAAGAAAACATCCAAAATCTTGTTCTAAAGCTTGCACGCAGGTCTGCAAAGAGTTTGGCAAGAATGAAAGGTAGTTGTCCAAAACTCGTTCTTTTCCAATATAATAACCATGGAAAAGGCAGGAGAGTGGTAAAGTACTGTTTTCTCTAAGTCTGAAGGCTGCCCACATTGTGCCTGTGTGCTGCAGCTTGCATCTTCGCCTTTGGGAAGCTGCCGCTCGCCGATTCTCCCGGAGGCGAAGAAGCGGCTTCTTCGCACACAGAGCATTGTGGCGAGCGCAGGGAGCTCCTGAGAGCGGTTTGTGCCGAAAGAAGCCCGGGACCGGCACTTAGCTTCGGAGAGCTGCGTATCTGCGTCTTCTGCGTGTCTTGCCGCTCTACACTCAGCCAAAAGCTTTTCCACCATATCTTGCAAGGAGAAACTCTGCCAGGAAAGAAAACATCCAAAATCTTGTTCTAAAGCTTGCACGGGGGTCTGCAAAGAGTTTGGCAAGAATGAAAGGTAGTTGTCCAAAACTCGTTCTTTTCCAATAGAATAACCATGGAAAAGGCAGGAGAGTGGTAAAGTACTGTTTTCTCTAAGTCTGAAGGCTGCCCACACTGTGCCTGTGTGCTGCAGCTTGCATCTTCGCCTTTGGGAAGCTGCCGCTCGCCGATTCTCCCGCAGGCGAAGAAGCGGCTTCTTCGCACACAGAGCATTGTGGCGAGCGCAGGGAGCTCCTGAGAGCGGTTTGTGCCGAAAGAAGCCCGGGACCGGCACTTAGCTTCGGAGAGCTGCGTATCCGCGTCTTCTGCGTGTCTTGCCGCTCTACACTCAGCAAAAAGCTTTTCCACCATATCTTGCAAGGAGAAACTCTGCCAGGAAAGAAAACATCCAAAATCTTGTTCTAAAGCTTGCACGGGGGTCTGCAAAGAGTTTGGCAAGAATGAAAGGTAGTTGTCCAAAACTCGTTCTTTTCCAATAGAATAACCATGGAAAAGGCAGGAGAGTGGTAAAGTACTGTTTTCTCTAAGTCTGAAGGCTGCCCACACTGTGCCTGTGTGCTGCAGCTTGCATCTTCGCCTTTGGGAAGCTGCCGCTCGCCGATTCTCCCGCAGGCGAAGAAGCGGCTTCTTCGCACACAGAGCATTGTGGCGAGCGCAGGGAGCTCCTGAGAGCGGTTTGTGCCGAAAGAAGCCCGGGACCGGCACTTAGCTTCGGAGAGCTGCGTATCTGCGTCTTCTGCGTGTCTTGCCGCTCTACACTCAGCAAAAAGCTTTTCCACCATATCTTGCAAGGAGAAACTCTGCCAGGAAAGAAAACATCCAAAATCTTGTTCTAAAGCTTGCACGGAGGTCTGCAAAGAGTTTGGCAAGAATGAAAGGTAGTTGTCCAAAACTCGTTCTTTTCCAATAGAATAACCATGGAAAAGGCAGGAGAGTGGTAAAGTACTGTTTTCTCTAAGTCTGAAGGCTGCCCACACTGTGCCTGTGTGCTGCAGCTTGCATCTTCGCCTTTGGGAAGCTGCCGCTCGCCGATTCTCCCGGAGGCGAAGAAGCGGCTTCTTCGCACACAGAGCATTGTGGCGAGCGCAGGGAGCTCCTGAGAGCGGTTTGTGCCGAAAGAAGCCCGGGACCGGCACTTAGCTTCGGAGAGCTGCGTATCTGCGTCTTCTGCGTGTCTTGCCGCTCAACACTCAGCCAAAAGCTTTTTCACCATATCTTGCAAGGAGAAACTCTGCCAGGGAAGAAAACATCCAAAAACTTGTTCTAAAGCTTGCACGGGGGTCTGCAAAGAGTTTGGCAAGAATGAAAGGTAGTTGTCCAAAACTCGTTCTTTTCCAATAGAATAACCATGGAAAAGGCAGGAGAGTGGTAAAGTACTGTTTTCTCTAAGTCTGAAGGCTGCCCACATTGTGCCTGTGTGCTGCAGCTTGCATCTTCGCCTTTGGGAAGCTGCCGCTCGCCGATTCTCCCGGAGGCGAAGAAGCGGCTTCTTCGCACACAGAGCATTGTGGCGAGCGCAGGGAGCTCCTGAGAGCGGTTTGTGCCGAAAGAAGCCCGGGACCGGCACTTAGCTTCGGAGAGCTGCGTATCTGCGTCTTCTGCGTGTCTTGCCGCTCTACACTCAGCCAAAAGCTTTTCCACCATATCTTGCAAGGAGAAACTCTGCCAGGAAAGAAAACATCCAAAATCTTGTTCTAAAGCTTGCACGGGGGTCTGCAAAGAGTTTGGCAAGAATGAAAGGTAGTTGTCCAAAACTCGTTCTTTTCCAATAGAATAACCATGGAAAAGGCAGGAGAGTGGTAAAGTACTGTTTTCTCTAAGTCTGAAGGCTGCCCACACTGTGCCTGTGTGCTGCAGCTTGCATCTTCGCCTTTGGGAAGCTGCCGCTCGCCGATTCTCCCGGAGGCGAAGAAGCGGCTTCTTCGCACACAGAGCATTGTGGCGAGCGCAGGGAGCTCCTGAGAGAGGTTTGTGCCGAAAGAAGCCCGGGACCGGCACTTAGCTTCGGAGAGCTGCGTATCCGCGTCTTCTGCGTGTCTTGCCGCTCTACACTCAGCAAAAAGCTTTTCCACCATATCTTGCAAGGAGAAACTCTGCCAGGAAAGAAAACATCCAAAATCTTGTTCTAAAGCTTGCACGGGGGTCTGCAAAGAGTTTGGCAAGAATGAAAGGTAGTTGTCCAAAACTCGTTCTTTTCCAATAGAATAACCATGGAAAAGGCAGGAGAGTGGTAAAGTACTGTTTTCTCTAAGTCTGTAGGCTGCCCACACTGTGCCTGTGTGCTGCAGCTTGCATCTTCGCCTTTGGGAAGCTGCCGCTCGCCGATTCTCCCGGAGGCGAAGAAGCGGCTTCTTCGCACACAGAGCATTGTGGCGAGCGCAGGGAGCTCCTGAGAGCGGTTTGTGCCGAAAGAAGCCCGGGACCGGCACTTAGCTTCGGAGAGCTGCGTATCTGCGTCTTCTGCGTGTCTTGCCGCTCTACACTCAGCCAAAAGCTTTTCCACCATATCTTGCAAGGAGAAACTCTGCCAGGAAAGAAAACATCCAAAATCTTGTTCTAAAGCTTGCACGGGGGTCTGCAAAGAGTTTGGCAAGAATGAAAGGTAGTTGTCCAAAACTCGTTCTTTTCCAATAGAATAACCATGGAAAAGGCAGGAGAGTGGTAAAGTACTGTTTTCTCTAAGTCTGAAGGCTGCCCACACTGTGCCTGTGTGCTGCAGCTTGCATCTTCGCCTTTGGGAAGCTGCCGCTCGCCGATTCTCCCGCAGGCGAAGAAGCGGCTTCTTCGCACACAGAGCATTGTGGCGAGCGCAGGGAGCTCCTGAGAGCGGTTTGTGCCGAAAGAAGCCCGGGACCGGCACTTAGCTTCGGAGAGCTGCGTATCTGCGTCTTCTGCGTGTCTTGCCGCTCTATACTCAGCAAAAAGCTTTTCCACCATATCTTGCAAGGAGAAACTCTGCCAGGAAAGAAAACATCCAAAATCTTGTTTTAAAGCTTGCACGGGGGTCTGCAAAGAGTTTGGCAAGAATGAAAGGTAGTTGTCCAAAACTCGTTCTTTTCCAATAGAATAACCATGGAAAAGGCAGGAGAGTGGTAAAGTACTGTTTTCTCTAAGTCTGTAGGCTGCCCACACTGTGCCTGTGTGCTGCAGCTTGCATCTTCGCCTTTGGGAAGCTGCCGCTCGCCGATTCTCCCGGAGGCGAAGAAGCGGCTTCTTCGCACACAGAGCATTGTGGCGAGCGCAGGGAGCTCCTGAGAGCGGTTTGTGCCGAAAGAAGCCCGGGACCGGCACTTAGCTTCGGAGAGCTGCGTATCTGCGTCTTCTGCGTGTCTTGCCGCTCTACACTCAGCAAAAAGCTTTTCCACCATATCTTGCAAGGAGAAACTCTGCCAGGAAAGAAAACATCCAAAATCTTGTTCTAAAGCTTGCACGGGGGTCTGCAAAGAGTTTGGCAAGAATGAAAGGTAGTTGTCCAAAACTCGTTCTTTTCCAATAGAATAACCATGGAAAAGGCAGGAGAGTGGTAAAGTACTGTTTTCTCTAAGTCTGAATGCTGCCCACACTGTGCCTGTGTGCTGCAGCTTGCATCTTCGCCTTTGGGAAGCTGCCGCTCGCCGATTCTCCCGGAGGCGAAGAAGTGGCTTCTTCGCACACAGAGCATTGTGGCGAGCGCAGGGAGCTCCTGAGAGCGGTTTGTGCCGAAAGAAGCCCGGGACCGGCATTTAGCTTCGGAGAGCTGCGTATCTGCGTCTTCTGCGTGTCTTGCCGCTCTACACTCAGCAAAAAGCTTTTCCACCATATCTTGCAAGGAGAAACTCTGCCAGGAAAGAAAACATCCAAAATCTTGTTCTAAAGCTTGCACGGGGGTCTGCAAAGAGTTTGGCAAGAATGAAAGGTAGTTGTCCAAAACTCGTTCTTTTCCAATAGAATAACCATGGAAAAGGCAGGAGAGTGGTAAAGTACTGTTTTCTCTAAGTCTGAAGGCTGCCCACACTGTGCCTGTGTGCTGCAGCTTGCATCTTCGCCTTTGGGAAGCTGCCGCTCGCCGATTCTCCCGGAGGCGAAGAAGCGGCTTCTTCGCACACAGAGCATTGTGGCGAGCGCAGGGAGCTCCTGAGAGCGGTTTGTGCCGAAAGAAGCCCGGGACCGGCACTTAGCTTCGGAGAGCTGCGTATCTGCGTCTTCTGCGTGTCTTGCCGCTCTACACTCAGCCAAAAGCTTTTCCACCATATCTTGCAAGGAGAAACTCTGCCAGGAAAGAAAACATCCAAAATCTTGTTCTAAAGCTTGCACGGGGGTCTGCAAAGAGTTTGGCAAGAATGAAAGGTAGTTGTCCAAAACTCGTTCTTTTCCAATAGAATAACCATGGAAAAGGCAGGAGAGTGGTAAAGTACTGTTTTCTCTAAGTCTGAAGGCTGCCCACACTGTGCCTGTGTGCTGCAGCTTGCATCTTCGCCTTTGGGAAGCTGCCGCTCGCCGATTCTCCCGGAGGCGAAGAAGCGGCTTCTTCGCACACAGAGCATTGTGGCGAGCGCAGGGAGCTCCTGAGAGCGGTTTGTGCCGAAAGAAGCCCGGGACCGGCACTTAGCTTCGGAGAGCTGCGTATCTGCGTCTTCTGCGTGTCTTGCCGCTCTACACTCAGCAAAAAGCTTTTCCACCATATCTTGCAAGGAGAAACTCTGCCAGGAAAGAAAACATCCAAAATCTTGTTCTAAAGCTTGCACGGGGGTCTGCAAAGAGTTTGGCAAGAATGAAAGGTAGTTGTCCAAAACTCGTTCTTTTCCAATAGAATAACCATGGAAAAGGCAGGAGAGTGGTAAAGTACTGTTTTCTCTAAGTCTGAAGGCTGCCCACACTGTGCCTGTGTGCTGCAGCTTGCATCTTCGCCTTTGGGAAGCTGCCGCTCGCCGATTCTCCCGGAGGCGAAGAAGCGGCTTCTTCGCACACAGAGCATTGTGGCGAGCGCAGGGAGCTCCTGAGAGCGGTTTGTGCCGAAAGAAGCCCGGGACCGGCACTTAGCTTCGGAGAGCTGCGTATCTGCGTCTTCTGCGTGTCTTGCCGCTCTACACTCAGCAAAAAGCTTTTCCACCATATCTTGCAAGGAGAAACTCTGCCAGGAAAGAAAACATCCAAAATCTTGTTCTAAAGCTTGCACGGAGGTCTGCAAAGAGTTTGGCAAGAATGCAAGGTAGTTGTCCAAAACTCGTTCTTTTCCAATAGAATAACCATGGAAAAGGCAGGAGAGTGGTAAAGTACTGTTTTCTCTAAGTCTGAAGGCTGCCCACATTGTGCCTGTGTGCTGCAGCTTGCATCTTCGCCTTTGGGAAGCTGCCGCTCGCCGATTCTCCCGGAGGCGAAGAAGCGGCTTCTTCGCACACAGAGCATTGTGGAGGGCGCAGGGAGCTCCTGAGAGAGGTTTGTGCCGAAAGAAGCCCGGGACCGGCACTTAGCTTCGGAGAGCTGCGTATCCGCGTCTTCTGCGTGTCTTGCCGCTCTACACTCAGCAAAAAGCTTTTCCACCATATCTTGCAAGGAGAAACTCTGCCAGGAAAGAAAACATCCAAAAACTTGTTCTAAAGCTTGCACGGGGGTCTGCAAAGAGTTTGGCAAGAATGAAAGGTAGTTGTCCAAAACTCGTTCTTTTCCAATAGAATAACCATGGAAAAGGCAGGAGAGTGGTAAAGTACTGTTTTCTCTAAGTCTGAAGGCTGCCCACACTGTGCCTGTGTGCTGCAGCTTGCATCTTCGCCTTTGGGAAGCTGCCGCTCGCCGATTCTCCCGGAGGCGAAGAAGCGGCTTCTTCGCACACAGAGCATTGTGGCGAGCGCAGGGAGCTCCTGAGAGCGGTTTGTGCCGAAAGAAGCCCGGGACCGGCACTTAGCTTCGGAGAGCTGCGTATCTGCGTCTTCTGCGTGTCTTGCCGCTCTACACTCAGCCAAAAGCTTTTCCACCATATCTTGCAAGGAGAAACTCTGCCAGGAAAGAAAACATCCAAAATCTTCTTCTAAAGCTTGCACGGGGGTCTGCAAAGAGTTTGGCAAGAATGAAAGGTAGTTGTCCAAAACTCGTTCTTTTCCAATAGAATAACCATGGAAAAGGCAGGAGAGTGGTAAAGTACTGTTTTCTCTAAGTCTGAAGGCTGCCCACACTGTGCCTGTGTGCTGCAGCTTGCATCTTCGCCTTTGGGAAGCTGCCGCTCGCCGATTCTCCCGCAGGCGAAGAAGCGGCTTCTTCGCACACAGAGCATTGTGGCGAGCGCAGGGAGCTCCTGAGAGCGGTTTGTGCCGAAAGAAGCCCGGGACCGGCACTTAGCTTCGGAGAGCTGCGTATCTGCGTCTTCTGCGTGTCTTGCCGCTCTACACTCAGCAAAAAGCTTTTCCACCATATCTTGCAAGGAGAAACTCTGCCAGGAAAGAAAACATCCAAAATCTTGTTCTAAAGCTTGCACGGGGGTCTGCAAAGAGTTTGGCAAGAATGAAAGGTAGTTGTCCAAAACTCGTTCTTTTCCAATAGAATAACCATGGATAAGGCAGGAGAGTGGTAAAGTACTGTTTTCTCTAAGTCTGAAGGCTGCCCACACTGTGCCTGTGTGCTGCAGCTTGCATCTTCGCCTTTGGGAAGCTGCCGCTCGCCGATTCTCCCGCAGGCGAAGAAGCGGCTTCTTCGCACACAGAGCATTGTGGCGAGCGCAGGGAGCTCCTGAGAGCGGTTTGTGCCGAAAGAAGCCCGGGACCGGCACTTAGCTTCGGAGAGCTGCGTATCTGCGTCTTCTGCGTGTCTTGCCGCTCTACACTCAGCCAAAAGCTTTTCCACCATATCTTGCAAGGAGAAACTCTGCCAGGAAAGAAAACATCCAAAATCTTGTTCTAAAGCTTGCACGCGGGTCTGCAAAGAGTTTGGCAAGAATGAAAGGTAGTTGTCCAAACCTCGTTCTTTTCCAATAGAATAACCATGGAAAAGGCAGGAGAGTGGTAAAGTACTGTTTTCTCTAAGTCTGAAGGCTGCCCACATTGTGCCTGTGTGCTGCAGCTTGCATCTTCGCCTTTGGGAAGCTGCCGCTCGCCGATTCTCCCGGAGGCGAAGAAGCGGCTTCTTCGCACACAGAGCATTGTGGCGAGCGCAGGGAGCTCCTGAGAGCGGTTTGTGCCGAAAGAAGCCCGGGACCGGCACTTAGCTTCGGAGAGCTGCGTATCTGCGTCTTCTGCGTGTCTTGCCGCTCTACACTCAGCAAAAAGCTTTTTCACCATATCTTGCAAGGAGAAACTCTGCCAGGAAAAAAACATCCAAAATCTTGTTCTAAAGCTTGCACGGGGGTCTGCAAAGAGTTTGGCAAGAATGAAAGGTAGTTGTCCAAAACTCGTTCTTTTCCAATAGAATAACCATGGAAAAGGCAGGAGAGTGGTAAAGTACTGTTTTCTCTAAGTCTGAAGGCTGCCCACACTGTGCCTGTGTGCTGCAGCTTGCATCTTCGCCTTTGGGAAGCTGCCGCTCGCCGATTCTCCCGGAGGCGAAGAAGCGGCTTCTTCGCACACAGAGCATTGTGGCGAGCGCAGGGAGCTCCTGAGAGCGGTTTGTGCCGAAAGAAGCCCGGGACCGGCACTTAGCTTCGGAGAGCTGCGTATCTGCGTCTTCTGCGTGTCTTGCCGCTCTACACTCAGCCAAAAGCTTTTCCACCATATCTTGCAAGGAGAAACTCTGCCAGGAAAGAAAACATCCAAAATCTTGTTCTAAAGCTTGCACGGGGGTCTGCAAAGAGTTTGGCAAGAATGAAAGGTAGTTGTCCAAAACTCGTTCTTTTCCAATAGAATAACCATGGAAAAGGCAGGAGAGTGGTAAAGTACTGTTTTCTCTAAGTCTGAATGCTGCCCACACTGTGCCTGTGTGCTGCAGCTTGCATCTTCGCCTTTGGGAAGCTGCCGCTCGCCGATTCTCCCGGAGGCGAAGAAGCGGCTTCTTCGCACACAGAGCATTGTGGCGAGCGCAGGGAGCTCCTGAGAGCGGTTTGTGCCGAAAGAAGCCCGGGACCGGCACTTAGCTTCGGAGAGCTGCGTATCTGCGTCTTCTGCGTGTCTTGCCGCTCTACACTCAGCAAAAAGCTTTTCCACCATATCTTGCAAGGAGAAACTCTGCCAGGAAAGAAAACATCCAAAATCTTGTTCTAAAGCTTGCACGGGGGTCTGCAAAGAGTTTGGCAAGAATGAAAGGTAGTTGTCCAAAACTCGTTCTTTTCCAATAGAATAACCATGGAAAAGGCAGGAGAGTGGTAAAGTACTGTTTTCTCTAAGTCTGAAGGCTGCCCACATTGTGCCTGTGTGCTGCAGCTTGCATCTTCGCCTTTGGGAAGCTGCCGCTCGCCGATTCTCCCGGAGGCGAAGAAGCGGCTTCTTCGCACACAGAGCATTGTGGCGAGCGCAGGGAGCTGCTGAGAGCGGTTTGTGCCGAAAGAAGCCCGGGACCGGCACTTAGCTTCGGAGAGCTGCGTATCTGCGTCTTCTGCGTGTCTTGCCGCTCTACACTCAGCAAAAAGCTTTTCCACCATATCTTGCAAGGAGAAACTCTGCCAGGAAAGAAAACATCCAAAATCTTGTTCTAAAGCTTGCACGGGGGTCTGCAAAGAGTTTGGCAAGAATGAAAGGTAGTTGTCCAAAACTCGTTCTTTTCCAATAGAATAACCATGGAAAAGGCAGGAGAGTGGTAAAGTACTGTTTTCTCTAAGTCTGAAGGCTGCCCACACTGTGCCTGTGTGCTGCAGCTTGCATCTTCGCCTTTGGGAAGCTGCCGCTCGCCGATTCTCCCGGAGGCGAAGAAGCGGCTTCTTCGCACACAGAGCATTGTGGCGAGCGCAGGGAGCTCCTGAGAGCGGTTTGTGCCGAAAGAAGCCCGGGACCGGCACTTAGCTTCGGAGAGCTGCGTATCTGCGTCTTCTGCGTGTCTTGCCGCTCTACACTCAGCAAAAAGCTTTTTCACCATATCTTGCAAGGAGAAACTCTGCCAGGAAAAAAACATCCAAAATCTTGTTCTAAAGCTTGCACGGGGGTCTGCAAAGAGTTTGGCAAGAATGAAAGGTAGTTGTCCAAAACTCGTTCTTTTCCAATAGAATAACCATGGATAAGGCAGGAGAGTGGTAAAGTACTGTTTTCTCTAAGTCTGAAGGCTGCCCACACTGTGCCTGTGTGCTGCAGCTTGCATCTTCGCCTTTGGGAAGCTGCCGCTCGCCGATTCTCCCGGAGGCGAAGAAGCGGCTTCTTCGCACACAGAGCATTGTGGCGAGCGCAGGGAGCTCCTGAGAGCGGTTTGTGCCGAAAGAAGCCCGGGACCGGCACTTAGCTTCGGAGAGCTGCGTATCTGCGTCTTCTGCGTGTCTTGCCGCTCTACACTCAGCCAAAAGCTTTTCCACCATATCTTGCAAGGAGAAACTCTGCCAGGAAAGAAAACATCCAAAATCTTGTTCTAAAGCTTGCACGGGGGTCTGCAAAGAGTTTGGCAAGAATGAAAGGTAGTTGTCCAAAACTCGTTCTTTTCCAATAGAATAACCATGGAAAAGGCAGGAGAGTGGTAAAGTACTGTTTTCTCTAAGTCTGAATGCTGCCCACACTGTGCCTGTGTGCTGCAGCTTGCATCTTCGCCTTTGGGAAGCTGCCGCTCGCCGATTCTCCCGGAGGCGAAGAAGCGGCTTCTTCGCACACAGAGCATTGTGGCGAGCGCAGGGAGCTCCTGAGAGCGGTTTGTGCCGAAAGAAGCCCGGGACCGGCACTTAGCTTCGGAGAGCTGCGTATCTGCGTCTTCTGCGTGTCTTGCCGCTCTACACTCAGCCAAAAGCTTTTCCACCATATCTTGCAAGGAGAAACTCTGCCAGGAAAGAAAACATCCAAAATCTTGTTCTAAAGCTTGCACGGGGGTCTGCAAAGAGTTTGGCAAGAATGAAAGGTAGTTGTCCAAAACTCGTTCTTTTCCAATAGAATAACCATGGAAAAGGCAGGAGAGTGGTAAAGTACTGTTTTCTCTAAGTCTGAAGGCTGCCCACACTGTGCCTGCGTGCTGCAGCTTGCATCTTCGCCTTTGGGAAGCTGCCGCTCGCCGATTCTCCCGCAGGCGAAGAAGCGGCTTCTTCGCACACAGAGCATTGTGGCGAGCGCAGGGAGCTCCTGAGAGCGGTTTGTGCCGAAAGAAGCCCGGGACCGGCACTTAGCTTCGGAGAGCTGCGTATCTGCGTCTTCTGCGTGTCTTGCCGCTCTACACTCAGCAAAAAGCTTTTCCACCATATCTTGCAAGGAGAAACTCTGCCAGGAAAGAAAACATCCAAAATCTTGTTCTAAAGCTTGCACGGGGGTCTGCAAAGAGTTTGGCAAGAATGAAAGGTAGTTGTCCAAAACTCGTTCTTTTCCAATAGAATAACCATGGAAAAGGCAGGAGAGTGGTAAAGTACTGTTTTCTCTAAGTCTGAAGGCTGCCCACACTGTGCCTGTGTGCTGCAGCTTGCATCTTCGCCTTTGGGAAGCTGCCGCTCGCCGATTCTCCCGGAGGCGAAGAAGCGGCTTCTTCGCACACAGAGCATTGTGGCGAGCGCAGGGAGCTCCTGAGAGCGGTTTGTGCCGAAAGAAGCCCGGGACCGGCACTTAGCTTCGGAGAGCTGCGTATCTGCGTCTTCTGCGTGTCTTGCCGCTCTACACTCAGCAAAAAGCTTTTCCACCATATCTTGCAAGGAGAAACTCTGCCAGGAAAGAAAACATCCAAAATCTTGTTCTAAAGCTTGCACGGGGGTCTGCAAAGAGTTTGGCAAGAATGAAAGGTAGTTGTCCAAAACTCGTTCTTTTCCAATAGAATAACCATGGAAAAGGCAGGAGAGTGGTAAAGTACTGTTTTCTCTAAGTCTGAAGGCTGCCCACACTGTGCCTGTGTGCTGCAGCTTGCATCTTCGCCTTTGGGAAGCTGCCGCTCGCCGATTCTCCCGGAGGCGAAGAAGCGGCTTCTTCGCACACAGAGCATTGTGGCGAGCGCAGGGAGCTCCTGAGAGCGGTTTGTGCCGAAAGAAGCCCGGGACCGGCACTTAGCTTCGGAGAGCTGCGTATCTGCGTCTTCTGCGTGTCTTGCCGCTCTACACTCAGCAAAAAGCTTTTCCACCATATCTTGCAAGGAGAAACTCTGCCAGGAAAGAAAACATCCAAAATCTTGTTCTAAAGCTTGCACGGGGGTCTGCAAAGAGTTTGGCAAGAATGAAAGGTAGTTGTCCAAAACTCGTTCTTTTCCAATAGAATAACCATGGAAAAGGCAGGAGAGTGGTAAAGTACTGTTTTCTCTAAGTCTGAATGCTGCCCACACTGTGCCTGTGTGCTGCAGCTTGCATCTTCGCCTTTGGGAAGCTGCCGCTCGCCGATTCTCCCGGAGGCGAAGAAGCGGCTTCTTCGCACACAGAGCATTGTGGCGAGCGCAGGGAGCTCCTGAGAGCGGTTTGTGCCGAAAGAAGCCCGGGACCGGCACTTAGCTTCGGAGAGCTGCGTATCCGCGTCTTCTGCGTGTCTTGCCGCTCTACACTCAGCAAAAAGCTTTTCCACCATATCTTGCAAGGAGAAACTCTGCCAGGAAAGAAAACATCCAAAATCTTGTTCTAAAGCTTGCACGGGGGTCTGCAAAGAGTTTGGCAAGAATGAAAGGTAGTTGTCCAAAACTCGTTCTTTTCCAATAGAATAACCATGGAAAAGGCAGGAGAGTGGTAAAGTACTGTTTTCTCTAAGTCTGAATGCTGCCCACACTGTGCCTGTGTGCTGCAGCTTGCATCTTCGCCTTTGGGAAGCTGCCGCTCGCCGATTCTCCCGCAGGCGAAGAAGCGGCTTCTTCGCACACAGAGCATTGTGGCGAGCGCAGGGAGCTCCTGAGAGCGGTTTGTGCCGAAAGAAGCCCGGGACCGGCACTTAGCTTCGGAGAGCTGCGTATCTGCGTCTTCTGCGTGTCTTGCCGCTCTACACTCAGCAAAAAGCTTTTCCACCATATCTTGCAAGGAGAAACTCTGCCAGGAAAGAAAACATCCAAAATCTTGTTCTAAAGCTTGCACGGGGGTCTGCAAAGAGTTTGGCAAGAATGAAAGGTAGTTGTCCAAACCTCGTTCTTTTCCAATAGAATAACCATGGAAAAGGCAGGAGAGTGGTAAAGTACTGTTTTCTCTAAGTCTGAAGGCTGCCCACACTGTGCCTGCGTGCTGCAGCTTGCATCTTCGCCTTTGGGAAGCTGCCGCTCGCCGATTCTCCCGGAGGCGAAGAAGCGGCTTCTTCGCACACAGAGCATTGTGGCGAGCGCAGGGAGCTCCTGAGAGCGGTTTGTGCCGAAAGAAGCCCGGGACCGGCACTTAGCTTCGGAGAGCTGCGTATCCGCGTCTTCTGCGTGTCTTGCCGCTCTACACTCAGCAAAAAGCTTTTCCACCATATCTTGCAAGGAGAAACTCTGCCAGGAAAGAAAACATCCAAAATCTTGTTCTAAAGCTTGCACGGGGGTCTGCAAAGAGTTTGGCAAGAATGAAAGGTAGTTGTCCAAAACTCGTTCTTTTCCAATAGAATAACCATGGAAAAGGCAGGAGAGTGGTAAAGTACTGTTTTCTCTAAGTCTGAAGGCTGCCCACACTGTGCCTGTGTGCTGCAGCTTGCATCTTCGCCTTTGGGAAGCTGCCGCTCGCCGATTCTCCCGCAGGCGAAGAAGCGGCTTCTTCGCACACAGAGCATTGTGGCGAGCGCAGGGAGCTCCTGAGAGCGGTTTGTGCCGAAAGAAGCCCGGGACCGGCACTTAGCTTCGGAGAGCTGCGTATCTGCGTCTTCTGCGTGTCTTGCCGCTCTACACTCAGCAAAAAGCTTTTCCACCATATCTTGCAAGGAGAAACTCTGCCAGGAAAGAAAACATCCAAAATCTTGTTCTAAAGCTTGCACGGGGGTCTGCAAAGAGTTTGGCAAGAATGAAAGGTAGTTGTCCAAAACTCGTTCTTTTCCAATAGAATAACCATGGAAAAGGCAGGAGAGTGGTAAAGTACTGTTTTCTCTAAGTCTGTAGGCTGCCCACACTGTGCCTGTGTGCTGCAGCTTGCATCTTCGCCTTTGGGAAGCTGCCGCTCGCCGATTCTCCCGGAGGCGAAGAAGCGGCTTCTTCGCACACAGAGCATTGTGGAGGGCGCAGGGAGCTCCTGAGAGCGGTTTGTGCCGAAAGAAGCCCGGGACCGGCACTTAGCTTCGGAGAGCTGCGTATCCGCGTCTTCTGCGTGTCTTGCCGCTCTACACTCAGCAAAAAGCTTTTCCACCATATCTTGCAAGGAGAAACTCTGCCAGGAAAGAAAACATCCAAAATCTTGTTCTAAAGCTTGCACGGGGGTCTGCAAAGAGTTTGGCAAGAATGAAAGGTAGTTGTCCAAAACTCGTTCTTTTCCAATAGAATAACCATGGAAAAGGCAGGAGAGTGGTAAAGTACTGTTTTCTCTAAGTCTGTAGGCTGCCCACACTGTGCCTGTGTGCTGCAGCTTGCATCTTCGCCTTTGGGAAGCTGCCGCTCGCCGATTCTCCCGGAGGCGAAGAAGCGGCTTCTTCGCACACAGAGCATTGTGGCGAGCGCAGGGAGCTCCTGAGAGCGGTTTGTGCCGAAAGAAGCCCGGGACCGGCACTTAGCTTCGGAGAGCTGCGTATCTGCGTCTTCTGCGTGTCTTGCCGCTCTACACTCAGCAAAAAGCTTTTCCACCATATCTTGCAAGGAGAAACTCTGCCAGGAAAGAAAACATCCAAAAACTTGTTCTAAAGCTTGCACGGGGGTCTGCAAAGAGTTTGGCAAGAATGAAAGGTAGTTGTCCAAAACTCGTTCTTTTCCAATAGAATAACCATGGAAAAGGCAGGAGAGTGGTAAAGTACTGTTTTCTCTAAGTCTGTAGGCTGCCCACACTGTGCCTGTGTGCTGCAGCTTGCATCTTCGCCTTTGGGAAGCTGCCGCTCGCCGATTCTCCCGGAGGCGAAGAAGCGGCTTCTTCGCACACAGAGCATTGTGGCGAGCGCAGGGAGCTCCTGAGAGCGGTTTGTGCCGAAAGAAGCCCGGGACCGGCACTTAGCTTCGGAGAGCTGCGTATCTGCGTCTTCTGCGTGTCTTGCCGCTCTACACTCAGCCAAAAGCTTTTCCACCATATCTTGCAAGGAGAAACTCTGCCAGGAAAGAAAACATCCAAAATCTTGTTCTAAAGCTTGCACGGGGGTCTGCAAAGAGTTTGGCAAGAATGAAAGGTAGTTGTCCAAAACTCGTTCTTTTCCAATAGAATAACCATGGAAAAGGCAGGAGAGTGGTAAAGTACTGTTTTCTCTAAGTCTGAAGGCTGCCCACACTGTGCCTGTGTGCTGCAGCTTGCATCTTCGCCTTTGGGAAGCTGCCGCTCGCCGATTCTCCCGGAGGCGAAGAAGTGGCTTCTTCGCACACAGAGCATTGTGGCGAGCGCAGGGAGCTCCTGAGAGCGGTTTGTGCCGAAAGAAGCCCGGGACCGGCACTTAGCTTCGGAGAGCTGCGTATCTGCGTCTTCTGCGTGTCTTGCCGCTCTACACTCAGCAAAAAGCTTTTCCACCATATCTTGCAAGGAGAAACTCTGCCAGGAAAGAAAACATCCAAAATCTTGTTCTAAAGCTTGCACGGGGGTCTGCAAAGAGTTTGGCAAGAATGAAAGGTAGTTGTCCAAAACTCGTTCTTTTCCAATAGAATAACCATGGAAAAGGCAGGAGAGTGGTAAAGTACTGTTTTCTCTAAGTCTGAAGGCTGCCCACACTGTGCCTGTGTGCTGCAGCTTGCATCTTCGCCTTTGGGAAGCTGCCGCTCGCCGATTCTCCCGGAGGCGAAGAAGCGGCTTCTTCGCACACAGAGCATTGTGGCGAGCGCAGGGAGCTCCTGAGAGCGGTTTGTGCCGAAAGAAGCCCGGGACCGGCACTTAGCTTCGGAGAGCTGCGTATCTGCGTCTTCTGCGTGTCTTGCCGCTCTACACTCAGCCAAAAGCTTTTCCACCATATCTTGCAAGGAGAAACTCTGCCAGGAAAGAAAACATCCAAAATCTTGTTCTAAAGCTTGCACGGGGGTCTGCAAAGAGTTTGGCAAGAATGAAAGGTAGTTGTCCAAAACTCGTTCTTTTCCAATAGAATAACCATGGAAAAGGCAGGAGAGTGGTAAAGTACTGTTTTCTCTAAGTCTGAAGGCTGCCCACACTGTGCCTGTGTGCTGCAGCTTGCATCTTCGCCTTTGGGAAGCTGCCGCTCGCCGATTCTCACGCAGGCGAAGAAGCGGCTTCTTCGCACACAGAGCATTGTGGCGAGCGCAGGGAGCTCCTGAGAGCGGTTTGTGCCGAAAGAAGCCCGGGACCGGCACTTAGCTTCGGAGAGCTGCGTATCCGCGTCTTCTGCGTGTCTTGCCGCTCTACACTCAGCAAAAAGCTTTTCCACCATATCTTGCAAGGAGAAACTCTGCCAGGAAAGAAAACATCCAAAATCTTGTTCTAAAGCTTGCACGGGGGTCTGCAAAGAGTTTGGCAAGAATGAAAGGTAGTTGTCCAAAACTCGTTCTTTTCCAATAGAATAACCATGGAAAAGGCAGGAGAGTGGTAAAGTACTGTTTTCTCTAAGTCTGAAGGCTGCCCACACTGTGCCTGTGTGCTGCAGCTTGCATCTTCGCCTTTGGGAAGCTGCCGCTCGCCGATTCTCCCGGAGGCGAAGAAGCGGCTTCTTCGCACACAGAGCATTGTGGAGGGCGCAGGGAGCTCCTGAGAGAGGTTTGTGCCGAAAGAAGCCCGGGACCGGCACTTAGCTTCGGAGAGCTGCGTATCCGCGTCTTCTGCGTGTCTTGCCGCTCTACACTCAGCAAAAAGCTTTTCCACCATATCTTGCAAGGAGAAACTCTGCCAGGAAAGAAAACATCCAAAAACTTGTTCTAAAGCTTGCACGGGGGTCTGCAAAGAGTTTGGCAAGAATGAAAGGTAGTTGTCCAAAACTCGTTCTTTTCCAATAGAATAACCATGGAAAAGGCAGGAGAGTGGTAAAGTACTGTTTTCTCTAAGTCTGAATGCTGCCCACACTGTGCCTGTGTGCTGCAGCTTGCATCTTCGCCTTTGGGAAGCTGCCGCTCGCCGATTCTCCCGCAGGCGAAGAAGCGGCTTCTTCGCACACAGAGCATTGTGGCGAGCGCAGGGAGCTCCTGAGAGCGGTTTGTGCCGAAAGAAGCCCGGGACCGGCACTTAGCTTCGGAGAGCTGCGTATCTGCGTCTTCTGCGTGTCTTGCCGCTCTACACTCAGCAAAAAGCTTTTCCACCATATCTTGCAAGGAGAAACTCTGCCAGGAAAGAAAACATCCAAAATCTTGTTCTAAAGCTTGCACGGGGGTCTGCAAAGAGTTTGGCAAGAATGAAAGGTAGTTGTCCAAACCTCGTTCTTTTCCAATAGAATAACCATGGAAAAGGCAGGAGAGTGGTAAAGTACTGTTTTCTCTAAGTCTGAAGGCTGCCCACACTGTGCCTGCGTGCTGCAGCTTGCATCTTCGCCTTTGGGAAGCTGCCGCTCGCCGATTCTCCCGGAGGCGAAGAAGCGGCTTCTTCGCACACAGAGCATTGTGGCGAGCGCAGGGAGCTCCTGAGAGCGGTTTGTGCCGAAAGAAGCCCGGGACCGGCACTTAGCTTCGGAGAGCTGCGTATCCGCGTCTTCTGCGTGTCTTGCCGCTCTACACTCAGCAAAAAGCTTTTCCACCATATCTTGCAAGGAGAAACTCTGCCAGGAAAGAAAACATCCAAAATCTTGTTCTAAAGCTTGCACGGGGGTCTGCAAAGAGTTTGGCAAGAATGAAAGGTAGTTGTCCAAAACTCGTTCTTTTCCAATAGAATAACCATGGAAAAGGCAGGAGAGTGGTAAAGTACTGTTTTCTCTAAGTCTGAAGGCTGCCCACACTGTGCCTGTGTGCTGCAGCTTGCATCTTCGCCTTTGGGAAGCTGCCGCTCGCCGATTCTCCCGCAGGCGAAGAAGCGGCTTCTTCGCACACAGAGCATTGTGGCGAGCGCAGGGAGCTCCTGAGAGCGGTTTGTGCCGAAAGAAGCCCGGGACCGGCACTTAGCTTCGGAGAGCTGCGTATCTGCGTCTTCTGCGTGTCTTGCCGCTCTACACTCAGCAAAAAGCTTTTCCACCATATCTTGCAAGGAGAAACTCTGCCAGGAAAGAAAACATCCAAAATCTTGTTCTAAAGCTTGCACGGGGGTCTGCAAAGAGTTTGGCAAGAATGAAAGGTAGTTGTCCAAAACTCGTTCTTTTCCAATAGAATAACCATGGAAAAGGCAGGAGAGTGGTAAAGTACTGTTTTCTCTAAGTCTGTAGGCTGCCCACACTGTGCCTGTGTGCTGCAGCTTGCATCTTCGCCTTTGGGAAGCTGCCGCTCGCCGATTCTCCCGGAGGCGAAGAAGCGGCTTCTTCGCACACAGAGCATTGTGGAGGGCGCAGGGAGCTCCTGAGAGCGGTTTGTGCCGAAAGAAGCCCGGGACCGGCACTTAGCTTCGGAGAGCTGCGTATCCGCGTCTTCTGCGTGTCTTGCCGCTCTACACTCAGCAAAAAGCTTTTCCACCATATCTTGCAAGGAGAAACTCTGCCAGGAAAGAAAACATCCAAAATCTTGTTCTAAAGCTTGCACGGGGGTCTGCAAAGAGTTTGGCAAGAATGAAAGGTAGTTGTCCAAAACTCGTTCTTTTCCAATAGAATAACCATGGAAAAGGCAGGAGAGTGGTAAAGTACTGTTTTCTCTAAGTCTGTAGGCTGCCCACACTGTGCCTGTGTGCTGCAGCTTGCATCTTCGCCTTTGGGAAGCTGCCGCTCGCCGATTCTCCCGGAGGCGAAGAAGCGGCTTCTTCGCACACAGAGCATTGTGGCGAGCGCAGGGAGCTCCTGAGAGCGGTTTGTGCCGAAAGAAGCCCGGGACCGGCACTTAGCTTCGGAGAGCTGCGTATCTGCGTCTTCTGCGTGTCTTGCCGCTCTACACTCAGCAAAAAGCTTTTCCACCATATCTTGCAAGGAGAAACTCTGCCAGGAAAGAAAACATCCAAAATCTTGTTCTAAAGCTTGCACGGGGGTCTGCAAAGAGTTTGGCAAGAATGAAAGGTAGTTGTCCAAAACTCGTTCTTTTCCAATAGAATAACCATGGAAAAGGCAGGAGAGTGGTAAAGTACTGTTTTCTCTAAGTCTGTAGGCTGCCCACACTGTGCCTGTGTGCTGCAGCTTGCATCTTCGCCTTTGGGAAGCTGCCGCTCGCCGATTCTCCCGGAGGCGAAGAAGCGGCTTCTTCGCACACAGAGCATTGTGGCGAGCGCAGGGAGCTCCTGAGAGCGGTTTGTGCCGAAAGAAGCCCGGGACCGGCACTTAGCTTCGGAGAGCTGCGTATCTGCGTCTTCTGCGTGTCTTGCCGCTCTACACTCAGCCAAAAAGCTTTTCCACCATATCTTGCAAGGAGAAACTCTGCCAGGAAAGAAAACATCCAAAATCTTGTTCTAAAGCTTGCACGGGGGTCTGCAAAGAGTTTGGCAAGAATGAAAGGTAGTTGTCCAAAACTCGTTCTTTTCCAATAGAATAACCATGGAAAAGGCAGGAGAGTGGTAAAGTACTGTTTTCTCTAAGTCTGAAGGCTGCCCACACTGTGCCTGTGTGCTGCAGCTTGCATCTTCGCCTTTGGGAAGCTGCCGCTCGCCGATTCTCCCGGAGGCGAAGAAGTGGCTTCTTCGCACACAGAGCATTGTGGCGAGCGCAGGGAGCTCCTGAGAGCGGTTTGTGCCGAAAGAAGCCCGGGACCGGCACTTAGCTTCGGAGAGCTGCGTATCTGCGTCTTCTGCGTGTCTTGCCGCTCTACACTCAGCAAAAAGCTTTTCCACCATATCTTGCAAGGAGAAACTCTGCCAGGAAAGAAAACATCCAAAATCTTGTTCTAAAGCTTGCACGGGGGTCTGCAAAGAGTTTGGCAAGAATGAAAGGTAGTTGTCCAAAACTCGTTCTTTTCCAATAGAATAACCATGGAAAAGGCAGGAGAGTGGTAAAGTACTGTTTTCTCTAAGTCTGAAGGCTGCCCACACTGTGCCTGTGTGCTGCAGCTTGCATCTTCGCCTTTGGGAAGCTGCCGCTCGCCGATTCTCCCGGAGGCGAAGAAGCGGCTTCTTCGCACACAGAGCATTGTGGCGAGCGCAGGGAGCTCCTGAGAGCGGTTTGTGCCGAAAGAAGCCCGGGACCGGCACTTAGCTTCGGAGAGCTGCGTATCTGCGTCTTCTGCGTGTCTTGCCGCTCTACACTCAGCCAAAAGCTTTTCCACCATATCTTGCAAGGAGAAACTCTGCCAGGAAAGAAAACATCCAAAATCTTGTTCTAAAGCTTGCACGGGGGTCTGCAAAGAGTTTGGCAAGAATGAAAGGTAGTTGTCCAAAACTCGTTCTTTTCCAATAGAATAACCATGGAAAAGGCAGGAGAGTGGTAAAGTACTGTTTTCTCTAAGTCTGAAGGCTGCCCACACTGTGCCTGTGTGCTGCAGCTTGCATCTTCGCCTTTGGGAAGCTGCCGCTCGCCGATTCTACCGGAGGCGAAGAAGCGGCTTCTTCGCACACAGAGCATTGTGGCGAGCGCAGGGAGCTCCTGAGAGCGGTTTGTGCCGAAAGAAGCCCGGGACCGGCACTTAGCTTCGGAGAGCTGCGTATCTGCGTCTTCTGCGTGTCTTGCCGCTCTACACTCAGCAAAAAGCTTTTCCACCATATCTTGCAAGGAGAAACTCTGCCAGGAAAGAAAACATCCAAAATCTTGTTCTAAAGCTTGCACGGGGGTCTGCAAAGAGTTTGGCAAGAATGAAAGGTAGTTGTCCAAAACTCGTTCTTTTCCAATAGAATAACCATGGAAAAGGCAGGAGAGTGGTAAAGTACTGTTTTCTCTAAGTCTGAAGGCTGCCCACACTGTGCCTGTGTGCTGCAGCTTGCATCTTCGCCTTTGGGAAGCTGCCGCTCGCCGATTCTCCCGGAGGCGAAGAAGCGGCTTCTTCGCACACAGAGCATTGTGGCGAGCGCAGGGAGCTCCTGAGAGCGGTTTGTGCCGAAAGAAGCCCGGGACCGGCACTTAGCTTCGGAGAGCTGCGTATCTGCGTCTTCTGCGTGTCTTGCCGCTCTACACTCAGCAAAAAGCTTTTCCACCATATCTTGCAAGGAGAAACTCTGCCAGGAAAGAAAACATCCAAAATCTTGTTCTAAAGCTTGCACGGGGGTCTGCAAAGAGTTTGGCAAGAATGAAAGGTAGTTGTCCAAAACTCGTTCTTTTCCAATAGAATAACCATGGAAAAGGCAGGAGAGTGGTAAAGTACTGTTTTCTCTAAGTCTGAAGGCTGCCCACACTGTGCCTGTGTGCTGCAGCTTGCATCTTCGCCTTTGGGAAGCTGCCGCTCGCCGATTCTCCCGGAGGCGAAGAAGCGGCTTCTTCGCACACAGAGCATTGTGGCGAGCGCAGGGAGCTCCTGAGAGCGGTTTGTGCCGAAAGAAGCCCGGGACCGGCACTTAGCTTCGGAGAGCTGCGTATCTGCGTCTTCTGCGTGTCTTGCCGCTCTACACTCAGCCAAAAGCTTTTCCACCATATCTTGCAAGGAGACTCTGCCAGAAAGAAAACATCCAAAATCTTGTTCTAAAGCTTGCACGGGGGTCTGCAAAGAGTTTGGCAAGAATGAAAGGTAGTTGTCCAAAACTCGTTCTTTTCCAATAGAATAACCATGGAAAAGGCAGGAGAGTGGTAAAGTACTGTTTTCCTCTAAGTCTGAAGGCTGCCACACACTGTGGCCTGTGTGCTGCAGCTTGCATCTTCGCCTTTGGGAAGCTGCCGCTCGCCGATTCTCCCGGAGGCGAAGAAGCGGCTTCTTCGCACACAGAGCATTGTGGCGAGCGCAGGGAGCTCCTGAGAGCGGTTTGTGCCGAAAAGAAGCCCGGGACCGGCACTTAGCTTCGGAGAGCTGCGTATCTGCGTCTTCTGCGTGTCTTTGCCGCTCTACACTCAGCAAAAAGCTTTTCCACCATATTTGCAAGGAGAAACTCTGCCAGGAAAGAAAACATCCAAAATCTTGTTCTAAAGCTTGCAGGGGGGTCTGCAAAGAGTTTGGCAAGAATGAAAGGTAGTTGTCCAAAACTCGTTCTTTTCCAATAGAATAACCATGGAAAAGGCAGGAGAGTGGTAAAGTACTGTTTTCTCTAAGTCTGAATGCTGCCCACACTGTGCCTGTGTGCTGCAGCTTGCATCTTCGCTTTGGGAAGCTGCCGCTCGCCGATTCTCCCGGAGGCGAAGAAGCGGCTTCTTCGCACACAGAGCATTGTGGCGAGCGCAGGGAGCTCCTGAGAGCGGTTTGTGCCGAAAGAAGCCCGGGACCGGCACTTAGCTTCGGAGAGCTGCGTATCTGCGTCTTCTGCGTGTCTTGCCGCTCTACACTCAGCAAAAAGCTTTTCCACCATATCTTGCAAGGAGAAACTCTGCCAGGAAAGAAAACATCCAAAATCTTGTTCTAAAGCTTGCACGGGGGTCTGCAAAGAGTTTGGCAAGAATGAAAGGTAGTTGTCCAAAAACTCGTTCTTTTCCAATAGAATAACCATGGAAAAGGCAGGAGAGTGGTAAAGTACTGTTTTCTCTAAGTCTGAAGGCTGCCCACACTGTGCCTGTGTGCTGCAGCTTGCATCTTCGCCTTTGGGAAGGCTGCCGCTCGCCGATTCTCCCGGAGGCGAAGAAGCGGCTTCTTCGCACACAGAGCATTGTGGCGAGCGCAGGGAGCTCCTGAGAGCGGTTTGTGCCGAAAGAAGCCCGGGACCGGCACTTAGCTTCGGAGAGCTGCGTATCTGCGTCTTCTGCGTGTCTTGCCGCTCTACACTCAGCAAAAAGCTTTTCCACCATATTTTGCAAGGAGAAACTCTGCCAGGAAAGAAAACATCCAAAATCTTGTTCTAAAGCTTGCACGGGGGTCTGCAAAGAGTTTGGCAAGAATGAAAGGTAGTTGTCCAAAACTCGTTCTTTTCCAATAGAATAACCATGGAAAAGGCAGGAGAGTGGTAAAGTACTGTTTTCTCTAAGTCTGAATGCTGCCACACCTGTGCCTGTGTGCTGCAGCTTGCATCTTCGCTTTGGGAAGCTGCCGCTCGCCGATTCTCCCGGAGGCGAAGAAGCGGCTTCTTCGCACACAGAGCATTGTGGCGAGCGCAGGGAGCTCCTGAGAGCGGTTTGTGCCGAAAGAAGCCCGGGACCGGCACTTAGCTTCGGAGAGCTGCGTATCTGCGTCTTCTGCGTGTCTTGCCGCTCTACACTCAGCAAAAAGCTTTTCCACCATATTTGCAAGGAGAAACTCTGCCAGGAAAGAAAACATCCAAAATCTTGTTCTAAAGCTTGCAGGGGGGTCTGCAAAGAGTTTGGCAAGAATGAAAGGTAGTTGTCCAAAACTCGTTCTTTTCCAATAGAATAAGCATGGAAAAGGCAGGAGAGTGGTAAAGTACTGTTTTCTCTAAGTCTGAAGGCTGCCCACACTGTGCCTGCGTGCTGCAGCTTGCATCTTCGCCTTTGGGAAGCTGCCGCTCGCCGATTCTCCCGGAGGCGAAGAAGCGGCTTCTTCGCACACAGAGCATTGTGGCGAGCGCAGGGAGCTCCTGAGAGCGGTTTGTGCCGAAGAAGCCCGGGACCGGCACTTAGCTTCGGAGAGCTGCGTATCTGCGTCTTCTGCGTGTCTTGCCGCTCTACCTCAGCAAAAGCTTTTCCAGCATATCTTGCAAGGAGAAACTCTGCCAGGAAAGAAAACATCCAAAATCTTGTTCTAAAGCTTGCACGGGGTCTGCAAAGAGTTTGGCAAGAATGAAAGGTAGTTGTCCAAAACTCGTTCTTTTCCAATAGAATAACCATGGAAAAGGCAGGAGAGTGGTAAAGTACTGTTTTCTCTAAGTCTGAAGGCTGCCCACACTGTGCCTGTGTGCTGCAGCTTGCATCTTCGCCTTTGGGAAGCTGCCGCTCGCCGATTCTCCCGGAGGCGAAGAAGCGGCTTCTTCGCACACAGAGCATTGTGGCGAGCGCAGGGAGCTCCTGAGAGCGGTTTGTGCCGAAAGAAGCCCGGGACCGGCACTTAGCTTCGGAGAGCTGCGTATCTGCGTCTTCTGCGTGTCTTGCCGCTCTACACTCAGCAAAAAGCTTTTCCACCATATTTTGCAAGGAGAAACTCTGCCAGGAAAGAAAACATCCAAAATCTTGTTCTAAAGCTTGCAGGGGGGTCTGCAAAGAGTTTGGCAAGAATGAAAGGTAGTTGTCCAAAACTCGTTCTTTTCCAATAGAATAACCATGGAAAAGGCAGGAGAGTGGTAAAGTACTGTTTTCTCTAAGTCTGAAGGCTGCCCACACTGTGCCTGCGTGCTGCAGCTTGCATCTTCGCCTTTGGGAAGCTGCCGCTCGCCGATTCTCCCGGAGGCGAAGAAGCGGCTTCTTCGCACACAGAGCATTGTGGCGAGCGCAGGGAGCTCCTGAGAGCGGTTTGTGCCGAAAGAAGCCCGGGACCGGCACTTAGCTTCGGAGAGCTGCGTATCTGCGTCTTCTGCGTGTCTTGCCGCTCTACACTCAGCAAAAAGCTTTTCCACCATATCTTGCAAGGAGAAACTCTGCCAGGAAAGAAAACATCCAAAATCTTGTTCTAAAGCTTGCACGGGGTCTGCAAAGAGTTTGGCAAGAATGAAAGGTAGTTGTCCAAAACTCGTTCTTTTCCAATAGAATAACCATGGAAAAGGCAGGAGAGTGGTAAAGTACTGTTTTCTCTAAGTCTGAAGGCTGCCCACACTGTGCCTGTGTGCTGCAGCTTGCATCTTCGCCTTTGGGAAGCTGCCGCTCGCCGATTCTCCCGGAGGCGAAGAAGCGGCTTCTTCGCACACAGAGCATTGTGGCGAGCGCAGGGAGCTCCTGAGAGCGGTTTGTGCCGAAAGAAGCCCGGGACCGGCACTTAGCTTCGGAGAGCTGCGTATCTGCGTCTTCTGCGTGTCTTGCCGCTCTACACTCAGCAAAAAGCTTTTCCACCATATCTTGCAAGGAGAAACTCTGCCAGGAAAGAAAACATCCAAAATCTTGTTCTAAAGCTTGCACGGGGGTCTGCAAAGAGTTTGGCAAGAATGAAAGGTAGTTGTCCAAAACTCGTTCTTTTCCAATAGAATAACCATGGAAAAGGCAGGAGAGTGGTAAAGTACTGTTTTCTCTAAGTCTGAAGGCTGCCCACACTGTGCCTGTGTGCTGCAGCTTGCATCTTCGCCTTTGGGAAGCTGCCGCCTCGCCGATTCTCCCGGAGGCGAAGAAGCGGCTTCTTCGCACACAGAGCATTGTGGCGAGCGCAGGGAGCTCCTGAGAGCGGTTTGTGCCGAAAGAAGCCCGGGACCGGCACTTAGCTTCGGAGAGCTGCGTATCTGCGTCCTCTGCGTGTCTTGCCGCTCTACACTCAGCAAAAAGCTTTTCCACCATATCTTGCAAGGAGAAACTCTGCCAGGAAAGAAAACATCCAAAATCTTGTTCTAAAGCTTGCAGGGGGGTCTGCAAAGAGTTTGGCAAGAATGAAAGGTAGTTGTCCAAAACTCGTTCTTTTCCAATAGAATAACCATGGAAAAGGCAGGAGAGTGGTAAAGTACTGTTTTCTCTAAGTCTGAAGGCTGCCCACACTGTGCCTGTGTGCTGCAGCTTGCATCTTCGCCTTTGGGAAGCTGCCGCTCGCCGATTCTCCCGGAGGCGAAGAAGCGGCTTCTTCGCACACAGAGCATTGTGGCGAGCGCAGGAGCTCCTGAGAGCGGTTTGTGCCGAAAGAAGCCCGGGACCGGCACTTAGCTTCGGAGAGCTGCGTATCTGCGTCTTCTGCGTGTCTTGCCGCTCTACACTCAGCAAAAAGCTTTTCCACCATATCTTGCAAGGAGAAACTCTGCCAGGAAAGAAAACATCCAAAATCTTGTTCTAAAGCTTGCACGGGGGTCTGCAAAGAGTTTGGCAAGAATGAAAGGTAGTGTCCAAAACTCGTTCTTTTCCAATAGAATAACCATGGAAAAGGCAGGAGAGTGGTAAAGTACTGTTTTCTCTAAGTCTGAAGGCTGCCCACACTGTGCCTGTGTGCTGCAGCTTGCATCTTCGCCTTTGGGAAGCTGCCGCTCGCCGATTCTCCCGGAGGCGAAGAAGCGGCTTCTTCGCACACAGAGCATTGTGGCGAGCGCAGGGAGCTCCTGAGAGCGGTTTGTGCCGAAAGAAGCCCGGGACCGGCACTTAGCTTCGGAGAGCTGCGTATCTGCGTCCTCTGCGTGTCTTGCCGCTCTACACTCAGCAAAAAGCTTTTCCACCATATCTTGCAAGGAGAACTCTGCCAGGAAAGAAAACATCCAAAATCTTGTTCTAAAGCTTGCAGGGGGGTCTGCAAAGAGTTTGGGCAAGAATGAAAGGTAGTTGTCCAAAACTCGTTCTTTTCCAATAGAATAACCATGGAAAAGGCAGGAGAGTGGTAAAGTACTGTTTTCTCTAAGTCTGAAGGCTGCCCACACTGTGCCTGTGTGCTGCAGCTTGCATCTTCGCCTTTGGGAAGCTGCCGCTCGCCGATTCTCCCGGAGGCGAAGAAGCGGGCTTCTTCGCACACAGAGCATTGTGGCGAGCGCAGGGAGCTCCTGAGAGCGGTTTGTGCCGAAAGAAGCCCGGGACCGGCACTTAGCTTCGGAGAGCTGCGTATCTGCGTCTTCTGCGTGTCTTGCCGCTCTACACTCAGCAAAAAGCTTTTCCACCATATTTGCAAGGAGAAACTCTGCCAGGAAAGAAAACATCCAAAATCTTGTTCTAAAGCTTGCAGGGGGGTCTGCAAAGAGTTTGGCAAGAATGAAAGGTAGTTGTCCAAAAACTCGTTCTTTTCCAATAGAATAACCATGGAAAAGGCAGGAGAGTGGTAAAGTACTGTTTTCTCTAAGTCTGAATGCTGCCCACACTGTGCCTGTGTGCTGCAGCTTGCATCTTCGCTTTGGGAAGCTGCCGCTCGCCGATTCTCCCGGAGGCGAAGAAGCGGCTTCTTCGCACACAGAGCATTGTGGCGAGCGCAGGGAGCTCCTGAGAGCGGTTTGTGCCGAAAGAAGCCCGGGACCGGCACTTAGCTTCGGAGAGCTGCGTATCTGCGTCTTCTGCGTGTCTTGCCGCTCTACACTCAGCAAAAAGCTTTTCCACCATATTTTGCAAGGAGAAACTCTGCCAGGAAAGAAAACATCCAAAATCTTGTTCTAAAGCTTGCAGGGGGGTCTGCAAAGAGTTTGGCAAGAATGAAAGGTAGTTGTCCAAAACTCGTTCTTTTCCAATAGAATAACCATGGAAAAGGCAGGAGAGTGGTAAAGTACTGTTTTCTCTAAGTCTGAATGCTGCCCACACTGTGCCTGTGTGCTGCAGCTTGCATCTTCGCTTTGGGAAGCTGCCGCTCGCCGATTCTCCCGGAGGCGAAGAAGCGGCTTCTTCGCACACAGAGCATTGTGGCGAGCGCAGGGAGCTCCTGAGAGCGGTTTGTGCCGAAAGAAGCCCGGGACCGGCACTTAGCTTCGGAGAGCTGCGTATCTGCGTCTTCTGCGTGTCTTGCCGCTCTACACTCAGCAAAAAGCTTTTCCACCATATCTTGCAAGGAGAAACTCTGCCAGGAAAGAAAACATCCAAAATCTTGTTCTAAAGCTTGCACGGGGGTCTGCAAAGAGTTTGGCAAGAATGAAAGGTAGTTGTCCAAAACTCGTTCTTTTCCAATAGAATAACCATGGAAAAGGCAGGAGAGTGGTAAAGTACTGTTTTCTCTAAGTCTGAAGGCTGCCCACACTGTGCCTGTGTGCTGCAGCTTGCATCTTCGCCTTTGGGAAGCTGCCGCTCGCCGATTCTCCCGGAGGCGAAGAAGCGGCTTCTTCGCACACAGAGCATTGTGGCGAGCGCAGGGAGCTCCTGAGAGCGGTTTGTGCCGAAAGAAGCCCGGGACCGGCACTTAGCTTCGGAGAGCTGCGTATCTGCGTCTTCTGCGTGTCTTGCCGCTCTACACTCAGCAAAAAGCTTTTCCACCATATTTTGCAAGGAGAAACTCTGCCAGGAAAGAAAACATCCAAAATCTTGTTCTAAAGCTTGCACGGGGGTCTGCAAAGAGTTTGGCAAGAATGAAAGGTAGTTGTCCAAAACTCGTTCTTTTCCAATAGAATAACCATGGAAAAGGCAGGAGAGTGGTAAAGTACTGTTTTCTCTAAGTCTGAATGCTGCCCACACTGTGCCTGTGTGCTGCAGCTTGCATCTTCGCTTTGGGAAGCTGCCGCTCGCCGATTCTCCCGGAGGCGAAGAAGCGGCTTCTTCGCACACAGAGCATTGTGGCGAGCGCAGGGAGCTCCTGAGAGCGGTTTGTGCCGAAAGAAGCCCGGGACCGGCACTTAGCTTCGGAGAGCTGCGTATCTGCGTCTTCTGCGTGTCTTGCCGCTCTACACTCAGCAAAAAGCTTTTCCACCATATTTTGCAAGGAGAAACTCTGCCAGGAAAGAAAACATCCAAAATCTTGTTCTAAAGCTTGCAGGGGGGTCTGCAAAGAGTTTGGCAAGAATGAAAGGTAGTTGTCCAAAACTCGTTCTTTTCCAATAGAATAAGCATGGAAAAGGCAGGAGAGTGGTAAAGTACTGTTTTCTCTAAGTCTGAAGGCTGCCCACACTGTGCCTGTGTGCTGCAGCTTGCATCTTCGCCTTTGGGAAGCTGCCGCTCGCCGATTCTCCCGGAGGCGAAGAAGCGGCTTCTTCGCACACAGAGCATTGTGGCGAGCGCAGGGAGCTCCTGAGAGCGGTTTGTGCCGAAAGAAGCCCGGGACCGGCACTTAGCTTCGGAGAGCTGCGTATCTGCGTCTTCTGCGTGTCTTGCCGCTCTACACTCAGCAAAAAGCTTTTCCAGCATATCTTGCAAGGAGAAACTCTGCCAGGAAAGAAAACATCCAAAATCTTGTTCTAAAGCTTGCACGGGGGTCTGCAAAGAGTTTGGCAAGAATGAAAGGTAGTTGTCCAAAACTCGTTCTTTTCCAATAGAATAACCATGGAAAAGGCAGGAGAGTGGTAAAGTACTGTTTTCTCTAAGTCTGAAGGCTGCCCACACTGTGCCTGTGTGCTGCAGCTTGCATCTTCGCCTTTGGGAAGCTGCCGCTCGCCGATTCTCCCGGAGGCGAAGAAGCGGCTTCTTCGCACACAGAGCATTGTGGCGAGCGCAGGGAGCTCCTGAGAGCGGTTTGTGCCGAAAGAAGCCCGGGACCGGCACTTAGCTTCGGAGAGCTGCGTATCTGCGTCTTCTGCGTGTCTTGCCGCTCTACACTCAGCAAAAAGCTTTTCCAGCATATTTTGCAAGGAGAAACTCTGCCAGGAAAGAAAACATCCAAAATCTTGTTCTAAAGCTTGCAGGGGGGTCTGCAAAGAGTTTGGCAAGAATGAAAGGTAGTTGTCCAAAACTCGTTCTTTTCCAATAGAATAACCATGGAAAAGGCAGGAGAGTGGTAAAGTACTGTTTTCTCTAAGTCTGAAGGCTGCCCACACTGTGCCTGCGTGCTGCAGCTTGCATCTTCGCCTTTGGGAAGCTGCCGCTCGCCGATTCTCCCGGAGGCGAAGAAGCGGCTTCTTCGCACACAGAGCATTGTGGCGAGCGCAGGGAGCTCCTGAGAGCGGTTTGTGCCGAAAGAAGCCCGGGACCGGCACTTAGCTTCGGAGAGCTGCGTATCTGCGTCTTCTGCGTGTCTTGCCGCTCTACACTCAGCAAAAAGCTTTTCCACCATATCTTGCAAGGAGAAACTATGCCAGGAAAGAAAACATCCAAAATCTTGTTCTAAAGCTTGCACGGGTGTCTGCAAAGCGTTTGGCAAGAATGAAAGGTAGTTGTCCAAAACTCGTTCTTTTCCAATAGAATAACCATGGAAAAGGCAGGAGAGTGGTAAAGTACTGTTTTCTCTAAGTCTGAATGCTGCCCACACTGTGCCTGTGTGCTGCAGCTTGCATCTTCGCCTTTGGGAAGCTGCCGCTCGCCGATTCTCCCGGAGGCGAAGAAGCGGCTTCTTCGCACACAGAGCATTGTGGCGAGCGCAGGGAGCTCCTGAGAGCGGTTTGTGCCGAAAGAAGCCCGGGACCGGCACTTAGCTTCGGAGAGCTGCGTATCTGCGTCTTCTGCGTGTCTTGCCGCTCTACACTCAGCAAAAAGCTTTTCCACCATATCTTGCAAGGAGAAACTCTGCCAGGAAAGAAAACATCCAAAATCTTGTTCTAAAGCTTGCAGGGGGGTCTGCAAAGAGTTTGGCAAGAATGAAAGGTAGTTGTCCAAAACTCGTTCTTTTCCAATAGAATAACCATGGAAAAGGCAGGAGAGTGGTAAAGTACTGTTTTCTCTAAGTCTGAAGGCTGCCCACACTGTGCCTGTGTGCTGCAGCTTGCATCTTCGCCTTTGGGAAGCTGCCGCTCGCCGATTCTCCCGGAGGCGAAGAAGCGGCTTCTTCGCACACAGAGCATTGTGGCGAGCGCAGGGAGCTCCTGAGAGCGGTTTGTGCCGAAAGAAGCCCGGGACCGGCACTTAGCTTCGGAGAGCTGCGTATCTGCGTCTTCTGCGTGTCTTGCCGCTCTACACTCAGCAAAAAGCTTTTCCACCATATCTTGCAAGGAGAAACTCTGCCAGGAAAGAAAACATCCAAAATCTTGTTCTAAAGCTTGCAGGGGGGTCTGCAAAGAGTTTGGCAAGAATGAAAGGTAGTTGTCCAAAACTCGTTCTTTTCCAATAGAATAACCATGGAAAAGGCAGGAGAGTGGTAAAGTACTGTTTTCTCTAAGTCTGAAGGCTGCCCACACTGTGCCTGTGTGCTGCAGCTTGCATCTTCGCCTTTGGGAAGCTGCCGCTCACCGATTCTCCCGGAGGCGAAGAAGCGGCTTCTTCGCACACAGAGCATTGTGGCGAGCGCAGGGAGCTCCTGAGAGCGGTTTGTGCCGAAAGAAGCCCGGGACCGGCACTTAGCTTCGGAGAGCTGCGTATCTGCGTCTTCTGCGTGTCTTGCCGCTCTACACTCAGCAAAAAGCTTTTCCACCATATCTTGCAAGGAGAAACTCTGCCAGGAAAGAAAACATCCAAAATCTTGTTCTAAAGCTTGCACGGGGGTCTGCAAAGAGTTTGGCAAGAATGAAAGGTAGTTGTCCAAAACTCGTTCTTTTCCAATAGAATAACCATGGAAAAGGCAGGAGAGTGGTAAAGTACTGTTTTCTCTAAGTCTGAAGGCTGCCCACACTGTGCCTGTGTGCTGCAGCTTGCATCTTCGCCTTTGGGAAGCTGCCGCTCGCCGATTCTCCCGGAGGCGAAGAAGCGGCTTCTTCGCACACAGAGCATTGTGGCGAGCGCAGGGAGCTCCTGAGAGCGGTTTGTGCCGAAAGAAGCCCGGGACCGGCACTTAGCTTCGGAGAGCTGCGTATCTGCGTCCTCTGCGTGTCTTGCCGCTCTACACTCAGCAAAAAGCTTTTCCACCATATCTTGCAAGGAGAAACTATGCCAGGAAAGAAAACATCCAAAATCTTGTTCTAAAGCTTGCAGGGGGGTCTGCAAAGAGTTTGGCAAGAATGAAAGGTAGTTGTCCAAAACTCGTTCTTTTCCAATAGAATAACCATGGAAAAGGCAGGAGAGTGGTAAAGTACTGTTTTCTCTAAGTCTGAAGGCTGCCCACACTGTGCCTGTGTGCTGCAGCTTGCATCTTCGCCTTTGGGAAGCTGCCGCTCGCCGATTCTCCCGGAGGCGAAGAAGCGGCTTCTTCGCACACAGAGCATTGTGGCGAGCGCAGGGAGCTCCTGAGAGCGGTTTGTGCCGAAAGAAGCCCGGGACCGGCACTTAGCTTCGGAGAGCTGCGTATCTGCGTCTTCTGCGTGTCTTGCCGCTCTACACTCAGCAAAAAGCTTTTCCACCATATCTTGCAAGGAGAAACTCTGCCAGGAAAGAAAACATCCAAAATCTTGTTCTAAAGCTTGCACGGGGGTCTGCAAAGAGTTTGGCAAGAATGAAAGGTAGTTGTCCAAAACTCGTTCTTTTCCAATAGAATAACCATGGAAAAGGCAGGAGAGTGGTAAAGTACTGTTTTCTCTAAGTCTGAATGCTGCCCACACTGTGCCTGTGTGCTGCAGCTTGCATCTTCGCTTTGGGAAGCTGCCGCTCGCCGATTCTCCCGGAGGCGAAGAAGCGGCTTCTTCGCACACAGAGCATTGTGGCGAGCGCAGGGAGCTCCTGAGAGCGGTTTGTGCCGAAAGAAGCCCGGGACCGGCACTTAGCTTCGGAGAGCTGCGTATCTGCGTCTTCTGCGTGTCTTGCCGCTCTACACTCAGCAAAAAGCTTTTCCACCATATCTTGCAAGGAGAAACTCTGCCAGGAAAGAAAACATCCAAAATCTTGTTCTAAAGCTTGCAGGGGGGTCTGCAAAGAGTTTGGCAAGAATGAAAGGTAGTTGTCCAAAACTCGTTCTTTTCCAATAGAATAACCATGGAAAAGGCAGGAGAGTGGTAAAGTACTGTTTTCTCTAAGTCTGAAGGCTGCCCACACTGTGCCTGTGTGCTGCAGCTTGCATCTTCGCCTTTGGGAAGCTGCCGCTCGCCGATTCTCCCGGAGGCGAAGAAGCGGCTTCTTCGCACACAGAGCATTGTGGCGAGCGCAGGGAGCTCCTGAGAGCGGTTTGTGCCGAAAGAAGCCCGGGACCGGCACTTAGCTTCGGAGAGCTGCGTATCTGCGTCTTCTGCGTGTCTTGCCGCTCTACACTCAGCAAAAAGCTTTTCCACCATATCTTGCAAGGAGAAACTCTGCCAGGAAAGAAAACATCCAAAATCTTGTTCTAAAGCTTGCACGGGGGTCTGCAAAGAGTTTGGCAAGAATGAAAGGTAGTTGTCCAAAACTCGTTCTTTTCCAATAGAATAACCATGGAAAAGGCAGGAGAGTGGTAAAGTACTGTTTTCTCTAAGTCTGAAGGCTGCCCACACTGTGCCTGTGTGCTGCAGCTTGCATCTTCGCCTTTGGGAAGCTGCCGCTCGCCGATTCTCCCGGAGGCGAAGAAGCGGCTTCTTCGCACACAGAGCATTGTGGCGAGCGCAGGGAGCTCCTGAGAGCGGTTTGTGCCGAAAGAAGCCCGGGACCGGCACTTAGCTTCGGAGAGCTGCGTATCTGCGTCTTCTGCGTGTCTTGCCGCTCTACACTCAGCAAAAAGCTTTTCCACCATATTTTGCAAGGAGAAACTCTGCCAGGAAAGAAAACATCCAAAATCTTGTTCTAAAGCTTGCACGGGGGTCTGCAAAGAGTTTGGCAAGAATGAAAGGTAGTTGTCCAAAACTCGTTCTTTTCCAATAGAATAACCATGGAAAAGGCAGGAGAGTGGTAAAGTACTGTTTTCTCTAAGTCTGAATGCTGCCCACACTGTGCCTGTGTGCTGCAGCTTGCATCTTCGCTTTGGGAAGCTGCCGCTCGCCGATTCTCCCGGAGGCGAAGAAGCGGCTTCTTCGCACACAGAGCATTGTGGCGAGCGCAGGGAGCTGCTGAGAGCGGTTTGTGCCGAAAGAAGCCCGGGACCGGCACTTAGCTTCGGAGAGCTGCGTATCTGCGTCTTCTGCGTGTCTTGCCGCTCTACACTCAGCAAAAAGCTTTTCCAGCATATTTTGCAAGGAGAAACTCTGCCAGGAAAGAAAACATCCAAAATCTTGTTCTAAAGCTTGCAGGGGGGTCTGCAAAGAGTTTGGCAAGAATGAAAGGTAGTTGTCCAAAACTCGTTCTTTTCCAATAGAATAAGCATGGAAAAGGCAGGAGAGTGGTAAAGTACTGTTTTCTCTAAGTCTGAAGGCTGCCCACACTGTGCCTGTGTGCTGCAGCTTGCATCTTCGCCTTTGGGAAGCTGCCGCTCGCCGATTCTCCCGGAGGCGAAGAAGCGGCTTCTTCGCACACAGAGCATTGTGGCGAGCGCAGGGAGCTCCTGAGAGCGGTTTGTGCCGAAAGAAGCCCGGGACCGGCACTTAGCTTCGGAGAGCTGCGTATCTGCGTCTTCTGCGTGTCTTGCCGCTCTACACTCAGCAAAAAGCTTTTCCACCATATCTTGCAAGGAGAAACTCTGCCAGGAAAGAAAACATCCAAAATCTTGTTCTAAAGCTTGCACGGGGGTCTGCAAAGAGTTTGGCAAGAATGAAAGGTAGTTGTCCAAAACTCGTTCTTTTCCAATAGAATAACCATGGAAAAGGCAGGAGAGTGGTAAAGTACTGTTTTCTCTAAGTCTGAAGGCTGCCCACACTGTGCCTGTGTGCTGCAGCTTGCATCTTCGCCTTTGGGAAGCTGCCGCTCGCCGATTCTCCGGAAGGCGAAGAAGCGGCTTCTTCGCACACAGAGCATTGTGGCGAGCGCAGGGAGCTCCTGAGAGCGGTTTGTGCCGAAAGAAGCCCGGGACCGGCACTTAGCTTCGGAGAGCTGCGTATCTGCGTCCTCTGCGTGTCTTGCCGCTCTACACTCAGCAAAAAGCTTTTCCAGCATATCTTGCAAGGAGAAACTCTGCCAGGAAAGAAAACATCCAAAATCTTGTTCTAAAGCTTGCAGGGGGGTCTGCAAAGAGTTTGGCAAGAATGAAAGGTAGTTGTCCAAAACTCGTTCTTTTCCAATAGAATAAGCATGGAAAAGGCAGGAGAGTGGTAAAGTACTGTTTTCTCTAAGTCTGAAGGCTGCCCACACTGTGCCTGTGTGCTGCAGCTTGCATCTTCGCCTTTGGGAAGCTGCCGCTCGCCGATTCTCCCGGAGGCGAAGAAGCGCTTCTTCGCACACAGAGCATTGTGGCGAGCGCAGGGAGCTGCTGAGAGCGGTTTGTGCCGAAAGAAGCCCGGGACCCGGCACTTAGCTTCGGAGAGCTGCGTATCTGCGTCTTCTGCGTGTCTTGCCGCTCTACCACTCAGCAAAAAGCTTTTCCCAGCATATCTTGCAAGGAGAAACTCTGCCAGGAAAGAAAACATCCAAAATCTTGTTCTAAAGCTTGCACGGGGGTCTGCAAAGAGTTTGGCAAGAATGAAAGGTAGTTGTCCAAAACTCGTTCTTTTCCAATAGAATAACCATGGAAAAGGCAGGAGAGTGGTAAAGTACTGTTTTCTCTAAGTCTGAATGCTGCCCACACTGTGCCTGTGTGCTGCAGCTTGCATCTTCGCTTTGGGAAGCTGCCGCTCGCCGATTCTCCGGAGGCGAAGAAGCGGCTTCTTCGCACACAGAGCATTGTGGCGAGCGCAGGGAGCTCCTGAGAGCGGTTTGTGCCGAAAGAAGCCCGGGACCGGCACTTAGCTTCGGAGAGCTGCGTATCTGCGTCTTCTGCGTGTCTTGCCGCTCTACACTCAGCAAAAAGCTTTTCCACCATATTTTGCAAGGAGAAACTCTGCCAGGAAAGAAAACATCCAAAATCTTGTTCTAAAGCTTGCAGGGGGGTCTGCAAAGAGTTTGGCAAGAATGAAAGGTAGTTGTCCAAAACTCGTTCTTTTCCAATAGAATAAGCATGGAAAAGGCAGGAGAGTGGTAAAGTACTGTTTTCTCTAAGTCTGAAGGCTGCCCACACTGTGCCTGTGTGCTGCAGCTTGCATCTTCGCCTTTGGGAAGCTGCCGCTCGCCGATTCTCCGGAGGCGAAGAAGCGGCTTCTTCGCACACAGAGCATTGTGGCGAGCGCAGGGAGCTCCTGAGAGCGGTTTGTGCCGAAAGAAGCCCGGGACCGGCACTTAGCTTCGGAGAGCTGCGTATCTGCGTCTTCTGCGTGTCTTGCCGCTCTACACTCAGCAAAAAGCTTTTCCACCATATCTTGCAAGGAGAAACTCTGCCAGGAAAGAAAACATCCAAAATCTTGTTCTAAAAGCTTGCACGGGGGTCTGCAAAGAGTTTGGCAAGAATGAAAGGTAGTTGTCCAAAACTCGTTCTTTTCCAATAGAATAACCATGGAAAAGGCAGGAGAGTGGTAAAGTACTGTTTTCTCTAAGTCTGAAGGCTGCCCACACTGTGCCTGTGTGCTGCAGCTTGCATCTTCGCCTTTGGGAAGCTGCCGCTCGCCGATTCTCCCGGAGGCGAAGAAGCGGCTTCTTCGCACACAGAGCATTGTGGCGAGCGCAGGGAGCTCCTGAGAGCGGTTTGTGCCGAAAGAAGCCCGGGACCGGCACTTAGCTTCGGAGAGCTGCGTATCTGCGTCTTCTGCGTGTCTTGCCGCTCTACACTCAGCAAAAAGCTTTTCCACCATATTTTGCAAGGAGAAACTCTGCCAGGAAAGAAAACATCCAAAATCTTGTTCTAAAGCTTGCACGGGGGTCTGCAAAGAGTTTGGCAAGAATGAAAGGTAGTTGTCCAAAACTCGTTCTTTTCCAATAGAATAACCATGGAAAAGGCAGGAGAGTGGTAAAGTACTGTTTTCTCTAAGTCTGAATGCTGCCCACACTGTGCCTGTGTGCTGCAGCTTGCATCTTCGCTTTGGGAAGCTGCCGCTCGCCGATTCTCCCGGAGGCGAAGAAGCGGCTTCTTCGCACACAGAGCATTGTGGCGAGCGCAGGGAGCTCCTGAGAGCGGTTTGTGCCGAAAGAAGCCCGGGACCCGGCACTTAGCTTCGGAGAGCTGCGTATCTGCGTCTTCTGCGTGTCTTGCCGCTCTACACTCAGCAAAAAGCTTTTCCACCATATTTTGCAAGGAGAAACTCTGCCAGGAAAGAAAACATCCAAAATCTTGTTCTAAAGCTTGCAGGGGGGTCTGCAAAGAGTTTGGCAAGAATGAAAGGTAGTTGTCCAAAACTCGTTCTTTTCCAATAGAATAAGCATGGAAAAGGCAGGAGAGTGGTAAAGTACTGTTTTCTCTAAGTCTGAAGGCTGCCCACACTGTGCCTGTGTGCTGCAGCTTGCATCTTCGCCTTTGGGAAGCTGCCGCTCGCCGATTCTCCCGGAGGCGAAGAAGCGGCTTCTTCGCACACAGAGCATTGTGGCGAGCGCAGGGAGCTCCTGAGAGCGGTTTGTGCCGAAAGAAGCCCGGGACCGGCACTTAGCTTCGGAGAGCTGCGTATCTGCATCTTCTGCGTGTCTTGCCGCTCTACACTCAGCAAAAAGCTTTTCCAGCATATCTTGCAAGGAGAAACTCTGCCAGGAAAGAAAACATCCAAAATCTTGTTCTAAAGCTTGCACGGGGGTCTGCAAAGAGTTTGGCAAGAATGAAAGGTAGTTGTCCAAAACTCGTTCTTTTCCAATAGAATAACCATGGAAAAGGCAGGAGAGTGGTAAAGTACTGTTTTCTCTAAGTCTGAAGGCTGCCCACACTGTGCCTGTGTGCTGCAGCTTGCATCTTCGCCTTTGGGAAGCTGCCGCTCGCCGATTCTCCCGGAGGCGAAGAAGCGGCTTCTTCGCACACAGAGCATTGTGGCGAGCGCAGGGAGCTCCTGAGAGCGGTTTGTGCCGAAAGAAGCCCGGGACCGGCACTTAGCTTCGGAGAGCTGCGTATCTGCGTCTTCTGCGTGTCTTGCCGCTCTACACTCAGCAAAAAGCTTTTCCACCATATCTTGCAAGGAGAAACTCTGCCAGGAAAGAAAACATCCAAAATCTTGTTCTAAAGCTTGCACGGGGGTCTGCAAAGAGTTTGGCAAGAATGAAAGGTAGTTGTCCAAAACTCGTTCTTTTCCAATAGAATAACCATGGAAAAGGCAGGAGAGTGGTAAAGTACTGTTTTCTCTAAGTCTGAAGGCTGCCCACACTGTGCCTGTGTGCTGCAGCTTGCATCTTCGCCTTTGGGAAGCTGCCGCTCGCCGATTCTCCCGGAGGCGAAGAAGCGGCTTCTTCGCACACAGAGCATTGTGGCGAGCGCAGGGAGCTCCTGAGAGCGGTTTGTGCCGAAAGAAGCCCGGGACCGGCACTTAGCTTCGGAGAGCTGCGTATCTGCGTCTTCTGCGTGTCTTGCCGCTCTACACTCAGCAAAAAGCTTTTCCAGCATATCTTGCAAGGAGAAACTCTGCCAGGAAAGAAAACATCCAAAATCTTGTTCTAAAGCTTGCACGGGGGTCTGCAAAGAGTTTGGCAAGAATGAAAGGTAGTTGTCCAAAACTCGTTCTTTTCCAATAGAATAACCATGGAAAAGGCAGGAGAGTGGTAAAGTACTGTTTTCTCTAAGTCTGAATGCTGCCCACACTGTGCCTGTGTGCTGCAGCTTGCATCTTCGCTTTGGGAAGCTGCCGCTCGCCGATTCTCCCGGAGGCGAAGAAGCGGCTTCTTCGCACACAGAGCATTGTGGCGAGCGCAGGGAGCTCCTGAGAGCGGTTTGTGCCGAAAGAAGCCCGGGACCGGCACTTAGCTTCGGAGAGCTGCGTATCTGCGTCTTCTGCGTGTCTTGCCGCTCTACACTCAGCAAAAAGCTTTTCCACCATATTTTGCAAGGAGAAACTCTGCCAGGAAAGAAAACATCCAAAATCTTGTTCTAAAGCTTGCAGGGGGGTCTGCAAAGAGTTTGGCAAGAATGAAAGGTAGTTGTCCAAAACTCGTTCTTTTCCAATAGAATAAGCATGGAAAAGGCAGGAGAGTGGTAAAGTACTGTTTTCTCTAAGTCTGAAGGCTGCCCACACTGTGCCTGTGTGCTGCAGCTTGCATCTTCGCCTTTGGGAAGCTGCCGCTCGCCGATTCTCCCGGAGGCGAAGAAGCGGCTTCTTCGCACACAGAGCATTGTGGCGAGCGCAGGGAGCTCCTGAGAGCGGTTTGTGCCGAAAGAAGCCCGGGACCGGCACTTAGCTTCGGAGAGCTGCGTATCTGCGTCTTCTGCGTGTCTTGCCGCTCTACACTCAGCAAAAAGCTTTTCCACCATATCTTGCAAGGAGAAACTCTGCCAGGAAAGAAAACATCCAAAATCTTGTTCTAAAGCTTGCACGGGGGTCTGCAAAGAGTTTGGCAAGAATGAAAGGTAGTTGTCCAAAACTCGTTCTTTTCCAATAGAATAACCATGGAAAAGGCAGGAGAGTGGTAAAGTACTGTTTTCTCTAAGTCTGAAGGCTGCCCACACTGTGCCTGTGTGCTGCAGCTTGCATCTTCGCCTTTGGGAAGCTGCCGCTCGCCGATTCTCCCGGAGGCGAAGAAGCGGCTTCTTCGCACACAGAGCATTGTGGCGAGCGCAGGGAGCTCCTGAGAGCGGTTTGTGCCGAAAGAAGCCCGGGACCGGCACTTAGCTTCGGAGAGCTGCGTATCTGCGTCTTCTGCGTGTCTTGCCGCTCTACACTCAGCAAAAAGCTTTTCCACCATATTTTGCAAGGAGAAACTCTGCCAGGAAAGAAAACATCCAAAATCTTGTTCTAAAGCTTGCACGGGGGTCTGCAAAGAGTTTGGCAAGAATGAAAGGTAGTTGTCCAAAACTCGTTCTTTTCCAATAGAATAACCATGGAAAAGGCAGGAGAGTGGTAAAGTACTGTTTTCTCTAAGTCTGAATGCTGCCCACACTGTGCCTGTGTGCTGCAGCTTGCATCTTCGCTTTGGGAAGCTGCCGCTCGCCGATTCTCCCGGAGGCGAAGAAGCGGCTTCTTCGCACACAGAGCATTGTGGCGAGCGCAGGGAGCTCCTGAGAGCGGTTTGTGCCGAAAGAAGCCCGGGACCGGCACTTAGCTTCGGAGAGCTGCGTATCTGCGTCTTCTGCGTGTCTTGCCGCTCTACACTCAGCAAAAAGCTTTTCCACCATATTTTGCAAGGAGAAACTCTGCCAGGAAAGAAAACATCCAAAATCTTGTTCTAAAGCTTGCAGGGGGGTCTGCAAAGAGTTTGGCAAGAATGAAAGGTAGTTGTCCAAAACTCGTTCTTTTCCAATAGAATAAGCATGGAAAAGGCAGGAGAGTGGTAAAGTACTGTTTTCTCTAAGTCTGAAGGCTGCCCACACTGTGCCTGTGTGCTGCAGCTTGCATCTTCGCCTTTGGGAAGCTGCCGCTCGCCGATTCTCCCGGAGGCGAAGAAGCGGCTTCTTCGCACACAGAGCATTGTGGCGAGCGCAGGGAGCTCCTGAGAGCGGTTTGTGCCGAAAGAAGCCCGGGACCGGCACTTAGCTTCGGAGAGCTGCGTATCTGCATCTTCTGCGTGTCTTGCCGCTCTACACTCAGCAAAAAGCTTTTCCAGCATATCTTGCAAGGAGAAACTCTGCCAGGAAAGAAAACATCCAAAATCTTGTTCTAAAGCTTGCACGGGGGTCTGCAAAGAGTTTGGCAAGAATGAAAGGTAGTTGTCCAAAACTCGTTCTTTTCCAATAGAATAACCATGGAAAAGGCAGGAGAGTGGTAAAGTACTGTTTTCTCTAAGTCTGAAGGCTGCCCACACTGTGCCTGTGTGCTGCAGCTTGCATCTTCGCCTTTGGGAAGCTGCCGCTCGCCGATTCTCCCGGAGGCGAAGAAGCGGCTTCTTCGCACACAGAGCATTGTGGCGAGCGCAGGGAGCTCCTGAGAGCGGTTTGTGCCGAAAGAAGCCCGGGACCGGCACTTAGCTTCGGAGAGCTGCGTATCTGCGTCTTCTGCGTGTCTTGCCGCTCTACACTCAGCAAAAAGCTTTTCCACCATATCTTGCAAGGAGAAACTCTGCCAGGAAAGAAAACATCCAAAATCTTGTTCTAAAGCTTGCACGGGGGTCTGCAAAGAGTTTGGCAAGAATGAAAGGTAGTTGTCCAAAACTCGTTCTTTTCCAATAGAATAACCATGGAAAAGGCAGGAGAGTGGTAAAGTACTGTTTTCTCTAAGTCTGAAGGCTGCCCACACTGTGCCTGTGTGCTGCAGCTTGCATCTTCGCCTTTGGGAAGCTGCCGCTCGCCGATTCTCCCGGAGGCGAAGAAGCGGCTTCTTCGCACACAGAGCATTGTGGCGAGCGCAGGGAGCTCCTGAGAGCGGTTTGTGCCGAAAGAAGCCCGGGACCGGCACTTAGCTTCGGAGAGCTGCGTATCTGCGTCTTCTGCGTGTCTTGCCGCTCTACACTCAGCAAAAAGCTTTTCCAGCATATTTTGCAAGGAGAAACTCTGCCAGGAAAGAAAACATCCAAAATCTTGTTCTAAAGCTTGCACGGGGGTCTGCAAAGAGTTTGGCAAGAATGAAAGGTAGTTGTCCAAAACTCGTTCTTTTCCAATAGAATAACCATGGAAAAGGCAGGAGAGTGGTAAAGTACTGTTTTCTCTAAGTCTGAAGGCTGCCCACACTGTGCCTGTGTGCTGCAGCTTGCATCTTCGCCTTTGGGAAGCTGCCGCTCGCCGATTCTCCCGGAGGCGAAGAAGCGGCTTCTTCGCACACAGAGCATTGTGGCGAGCGCAGGGAGCTCCTGAGAGCGGTTTGTGCCGAAAGAAGCCCGGGACCGGCACTTAGCTTCGGAGAGCTGCGTATCTGCGTCTTCTGCGTGTCTTGCCGCTCTACACTCAGCAAAAAGCTTTTCCAGCATATTTTGCAAGGAGAAACTCTGCCAGGAAAGAAAACATCCAAAATCTTGTTCTAAAGCTTGCAGGGGGGTCTGCAAAGAGTTTGGCAAGAATGAAAGGTAGTTGTCCAAAACTCGTTCTTTTCCAATAGAATAACCATGGAAAAGGCAGGAGAGTGGTAAAGTACTGTTTTCTCTAAGTCTGAAGGCTGCCCACACTGTGCCTGTGTGCTGCAGCTTGCATCTTCGCCTTTGGGAAGCTGCCGCTCGCCGATTCTCCCGGAGGCGAAGAAGCGGCTTCTTCGCACACAGAGCATTGTGGCGAGCGCAGGGAGCTCCTGAGAGCGGTTTGTGCCGAAAGAAGCCCGGGACCGGCACTTAGCTTCGGAGAGCTGCGTATCTGCGTCTTCTGCGTGTCTTGCCGCTCTACACTCAGCAAAAAGCTTTTCCACCATATCTTGCAAGGAGAAACTCTGCCAGGAAAGAAAACATCCAAAATCTTGTTCTAAAGCTTGCACGGGGGTCTGCAAAGAGTTTGGCAAGAATGAAAGGTAGTTGTCCAAACTCGTTCTTTTCCAATAGA
This sequence comes from Molothrus aeneus, assembly GCF_037042795.1. Taxonomy (NCBI): domain Eukaryota; kingdom Metazoa; phylum Chordata; class Aves; order Passeriformes; family Icteridae; genus Molothrus; species Molothrus aeneus. Next base: position 104,604 of record NW_027099002.1, read on the forward strand.
ATAACCATGGAAAAGGCAGGAGAGTGGTAAAGT
>NW_027099003.1:0-103695 GCF_037042795.1 Molothrus aeneus
GGGGGTCTGCAAAGAGTTTGGCAAGAATGAAAGGTAGTTGTCCAAAACTCGTTCTTTTCCAATAGAATAACCATGGAAAAGGCAGGAGAGTGGTAAAGTACTGTTTTCTCTAAGTCTGAATGCTGCCCACACTGTGCCTGTGTGCTGCAGCTTGCATCTTCGCCTTTGGGAAGCTGCCGCTCGCCGATTCTCCCGCAGGCGAAGAAGCGGCTTCTTCGCACACAGAGCATTGTGGCGAGCGCAGGGAGCTCCTGAGAGCGGTTTGTGCCGAAAGAAGCCCGGGACCGGCACTTAGCTTCGGAGAGCTGCGTATCTGCGTCTTCTGCGTGTCTTGCCGCTCTACACTCAGCAAAAAGCTTTTCCACCATATCTTGCAAAGAGAAACTCTGCCAGGAAAGAAAACATCCAAAATCTTGTTCTAAAGCTTGCACGGGGGTCTGCAAAGAGTTTGGCAAGAATGAAAGGTAGTTGTCCAAAACTCGTTCTTTTCCAATATAATAACCATGGAAAAGGCAGGAGAGTGGTAAAGTACTGTTTTCTCTAAGTCTGAATGCTGCCCACACTGTGCCTGTTTGCTGCAGCTTGCATCTTCGCCTTTGGGAAGCTGCCGCTCGCCGATTCTCCCGGAGGCGAAGAAGCGGCTTCTTCGCACACAGAGCATTGTGGCGAGCGCAGGGAGCTCCTGAGAGCGGTTTGTGCCGAAAGAAGCCCGGGACCGGCACTTAGCTTCGGAGAGCTGCGTATCTGCGTCTTCTGCGTGTCTTGCCGCTCTACACTCAGCAAAAAGCTTTTCCACCATATCTTGCAAGGAGAAACTCTGCCAGGAAAGAAAACATCCAAAATCTTGTTCTAAAGCTTGCACGCAGGTCTGCAAAGAGTTTGGCAAGAATGAAAGGTAGTTGTCCAAAACTCGTTCTTTTCCAATAGAATAACCATGGAAAAGGCAGGAGAGTGGTAAAGTACTGTTTTCTCTAAGTCTGAATGCTGCCCACACTGTGCCTGTGTGCTGCAGCTTGCATCTTCGCCTTTGGGAAGCTGCCGCTCGCCGATTCTCCCGCAGGCGAAGAAGCGGCTTCTTCGCACACAGAGCATTGTGGCGAGCGCGGGGAGCTCCTGAGAGCGGTTTGTGCCGAAAGAAGCCCGGGACCGGCACTTAGCTTCGGAGAGCTGCGTATCTGCGTCTACTGCGTGTCTTGCCGCTCTACACTCAGCAAAAAGCTTTTCCACCATATCTTGCAAGGAGAAACTCTGCCAGGAAAGAAAACATCCAAAATCTTGTTCTAAAGCTTGCACGGAGGTCTGCAAAGAGTTTGGCAAGAATGAAAGGTAGTTGTCCAAAACTCGTTCTTTTCCAATATAATAACCATGGAAAACGCAGGAGAGTGGTAAAGTACTGGTTTCTCTAAGTCTGAAGGCTGCCCACACTGTGCCTGTGTGCTGCAGCTTGCATCTTCGCCTTTGGGAAGCTGCCGCTCGCCGATTCTCCCGCAGGCGAAGAAGCGGCTTCTTCGCACACAGAGCATTGTGGCGAGCGCAGGGAGCTCCTGAGAGCGGTTTGTGCCGAAAGAAGCCCGGGACCGGCACTTAGCTTCGGAGAGCTGCGTATCTGCGTCTTCTGCGTGTCTTGCCGCTCTACACTCAGCAAAAAGCTTTTCCACCATATCTTGCAAGGAGAAACTCTGCCAGGAAAGAAAACATCCAAAATCTTGTTCTAAAGCTTGCACGGGGGTCTGCAAAGAGTTTGGCAAGAATGAAAGGTAGTTGTCCAAAACTCGTTCTTTTCCAATAGAATAACCATGGATAAGCCAGGAGAGTGGTAAAGTACTGTTTTCTCTAAGTCTGAAGGCTGCCCACACTGTGCCTGTGTGCTGCAGCTTGCATCTTCGCCTTTGGGAAGCTGCCGCTCGCCGATTCTCCCGGAGGCGAAGAAGCGGCTTCTTCGCACACAGAGCATTGTGGCGAGCGCAGGGAGCTCCTGAGAGCGGTTTGTGCCGAAAGAAGCCCGGGACCGGCACTTAGCTTCGGAGAGCTGCGTATCTGCGTCTTCTGCGTGTCTTGCCGCTCTACACTCAGCAAAAAGCTTTTCCACCATATCTTGCAAGGAGAAACTCTGCCAGGAAAGAAAACATCCAAAATCTTGTTCTAAAGCTTGCACGGGGGTCTGCAAAGAGTTTGGCAAGAATGAAAGGTAGTTGTCCAAAACTCGTTCTTTTCCAAAAGAATAACCATGGAAAAGGCAGGAGAGTGGTAAAGTACTGTTTTCTCTAAGTCTGAATGCTGCCCACACTGTGCCTGTGTGCTGCAGCTTGCATCTTCGCCTTTGGGAAGCTGCCGCTCGCCGATTCTCCCGCAGGCGAAGAAGCGGCTTCTTCGCACACAGAGCATTGTGGCGAGCGCAGGGAGCTCCTGAGAGCGGTTTGTGCCGAAAGAAGCCCGGGACCGGCACTTAGCTTCGGAGAGCTGCGTATCTGCGTCTTCTGCGTGTCTTGCCGCTCTACACTCAGCAAAAAGCTTTTCCAACATATCTTGCAAGGAGAAACTCTGCCAGGAAAGAAAACATCCAAAATCTTGTTCTAAAGCTTGCACGGAGGTCTGCAAAGAGTTTGGCAAGAATGAAAGGTAGTTGTCCAAAACTCGTTCTTTTCCAATAGAATAACCATGGAAAACGCAGGAGAGTGGTAAAGTACTGGTTTCTCTAAGTCTGAAGGCTGCCCATACTGTGCCTCTGTGCTGCAGCTTGCATCTTCGCCTTTGGGAAGCTGCCGCTCGCCGATTCTCCCGCAGGCGAAGAAGCGGCTTCTTCGCACACAGAGCATTGTGGCGAGCGCAGGGAGCTCCTGAGAGCGGTTTGTGCCGAAAGAAGCCCGGGACCGGCACTTAGCTTCGGAGAGCTGCGTATCTGCGTCTTCTGCGTGTCTTGCCGCTCTACACTCAGCAAAAAGCTTTTCCACCATATCTTGCAAGGAGAAACTCTGCCAGGAAAGAAAACATCCAAAATCTTGTTCTAAAGCTTGCACGGGGGTCTGCAAAGAGTTGGGCAAGAATGAAAGGTAGTTGTCCAAAACTCGTTCTTTTCCAATATAATAACCATGGAAAAGGCAGGAGAGTGGTAAAGTACTGTTTTCTCTAAGTCTGAAGGCTGCCCACACTGTGCCTGTGTGCTGCAGCTTGCATCTTCGCCTTTGGGAAGCTGCCGCTCGCCGATTCTCCCGGAGGCGAAGAAGCGGCTTCTTCGCACACAGAGCATTGTGGCGAGCGCAGGGAGCTCCTGAGAGCGGTTTGTGCCGAAAGAAGCCCGGGACCGGCACTTAGCTTCGGAGAGCTGCGTATCTGCGTCTTCTGCGTGTCTTGCCGCTCTACACTCAGCCAAAAGCTTTTCCACCATATCTTGCAAGGAGAAACTCTGCCAGGAAAGAAAACATCCAAAATCTTGTTCTAAAGCTTGCACGGGGGTCTGCAAAGAGTTTGGCAAGAATGAAAGGTAGTTGTCCAAAACTCGTTCTTTTCCAATAGAATAACCATGGAAAAGGCAGGAGAGTGGTAAAGTACTGTTTTCTCTAAGTCTGAAGGCTGCCCACACTGTGCCTGTGTGCTGCAGCTTGCATCTTCGCCTTTGGGAAGCTGCCGCTCGCCGATTCTCCCGCAGGCGAAGAAGCGGCTTCTTCGCACACAGAGCATTGTGGCGAGCGCAGGGAGCTCCTGAGAGCGGTTTGTGCCGAAAGAAGCCCGGGACCGGCACTTAGCTTCGGAGAGCTGCGTATCTGCGTCTTCTGCGTGTCTTGCCGCTCTACACTCAGCAAAAAGCTTTTCCAGCATATCTTGCAAGGAGAAACTCTGCCAGGAAAGAAAACATCCAAAATCTTGTTCTAAAGCTTGCACGGGGGTCTGCAAAGAGTTTGGCAAGAATGAAAGGTAGTTGTCCAAAACTCGTTCTTTTCCAATAGAATAACCATGGAAAAGGCAGGAGAGTGGTAAAGTACTGTTTTCTCTAAGTCTGAAGGCTGCCCACACTGTGCCTGTGTGCTGCAGCTTGCATCTTCGCCTTTGGGAAGCTGCCGCTCGCCGATTCTCCCGCAGGCGAAGAAGCGGCTTCTTCGCACACAGAGCATTGTGGCGAGCGCAGGGAGCTCCTGAGAGCGGTTTGTGCCGAAAGAAGCCCGGGACCGGCACTTAGCTTCGGAGAGCTGCGTATCTGCGTCTTCTGCGTGTCTTGCCGCTCTACACTCAGCAAAAAGCTTTTCCACCATATCTTGCAAGGAGAAACTCTGCCAGGAAAGAAAACATCCAAAATCTTGTTCTAAAGCTTGCACGCAGATCTGCAAAGACTCTGGCAAGAATGAAAGGTAGTTGTCCAAAACTCGTTCTTTTCCAATAGAATAACCATGGAAAAGGCAGGAGAGTGGTAAAGTACTGTTTTCTCTAAGTCTGAATGCTGCCCACACTGTGCCTGTGTGCTGCAGCTTGCATCTTCGCCTTTGGGAATCTGCCGCTCGCCGATTCTCCCGGAGGCGAAGAAGCGGCTTCTTCGCACACAGAGCATTGTGGTGAGCGCAGGGAGCTCCTGAGAGCGGTTTGTGCCGAAAGAAGCCCGGGACCGGCACTTAGCTTCGGAGAGCTGCGTATCTGTGTCTTCTGCGTGTCTTGCCGCTCTACACTCAGCCAAAAGCTTTTCCACCATATCTTGCAAGGAGAAACTCTGCCAGGAAAGAAAACATCCAAAATCTTGTTCTAAAGCTTGCACGGGGGTCTGCAAAGAGTTGGGCAAGAATGAAAGGTAGTTGTCCAAAACTCGTTCTTTTCCAATAGAATAACCATGGAAAAGGCAGGAGAGTGGTAAAGTACTGTTTTCTCTAAGTCTGAAGGCTGCCCACACTGTGCCTGTGTGCTGCAGCTTGCATCTTCGCCTTTGGGAAGCTGCCGCTCGCCGATTCTCCCGCAGGCGAAGAAGCGGCTTCTTCGCACACAGAGCATTGTGGCGAGCGCAGGGAGCTCCTGAGAGCGGTTTGTGCCGAAAGAAGCCCGGGACCGGCACTTAGCTTCGGAGAGCTGCGTATCTGCGTCTTCTGCGTGTCTTGCCGCTCTACACTCAGCAAAAAGCTTTTCCACCATATCTTGCAAGGAGAAACTCTGCCAGGAAAGAAAACATCCAAAATCTTCTTCTAAAGCTTGCACGGGGGTCTGCAAAGAGTTTGGCAAGAATGAAAGGTAGTTGTCCAAAACTCGTTCTTTTCCAATAGAATAACCATGGAAAAGGCAGGAGAGTGGTAAAGTACTGTTTTCTCTAAGTCTGAATGCTGCCCACACTGTGCCTGTGTGCTGCAGCTTGCATCTTCGCCTTTGGGAAGCTGCCGCTCGCCGATTCTCCCGGAGGCGAAGAAGCGGCTTCTTCGCACACAGAGCATTGTGGCGAGCGCGGGGAGCTCCTGAGAGCGGTTTGTGCCGAAAGAAGCCCGGGACCGGCACTTAGCTTCGGAGAGCTGCGTATCTGCGTCTTCTGCGTGTCTTGCCGCTCTACACTCAGCAAAAAGCTTTTCCACCATATCTTGCAAGGAGAAACTCTGCCAGGAAAGAAAACATCCAAAATCTTGTTCTAAAGCTTGCACGGAGGTCTGCAAAGAGTTTGGCAAGAATGAAAGCTAGTTGTCCAAAACTCGTTCTTTTCCAAAAGAATAACCATGGAAAAGGCAGGAGAGTGGTAAAGTACTGTTTTCTCTAAGTCTGAATGCTGCCCACACTGTGCCTGTGTGCTGCAGCTTGCATCTTCGCCTTTGGGAAGCTGCCGCTCGCCGATTCTCCCGCAGGCGAAGAAGCGGCTTCTTCGCACACAGAGCATTGTGGCGAGCGCAGGGAGCTCCTGAGAGCGGTTTGTGCCGAAAGAAGCCCGGGACCGGCACTTAGCTTCGGAGAGCTGCGTATCTGCGTCTTCTGCGTGTCTTGCCGCTCTACACTCAGCAAAAAGCTTTTCCACCATATCTTGCAAGGAGAAACTCTGCCAGGAAAGAAAACATCCAAAATCTTGTTCTAAAGCTTGCACGGAGGTCTGCAAAGAGTTTGGCAAGAATGAAAGGTAGTTGTCCAAAACTCGTTCTTTTCCAATAGAATAACCATGGAAAAGGCAGGAGAGTGGTAAAGTACTGTTTTCTCTAAGTCTGAAGGCTGCCCACACTGTGCCTGTGTGCTGCAGCTTGCATCTTCGCCTTTGGGAAGCTGCCGCTCGCCGATTCTCCCGGAGGCGAAGAAGCGGCTTCTTCGCACACAGAGCATTGTGGCGAGCGCAGGGAGCTCCTGAGAGCGGTTTGTGCCGAAAGAAGCCCGGGACCGGCACTTAGCTTCGGAGAGCTGCGTATCTGCGTCTTCTGCGTGTCTTGCCGCTCTACACTCAGCCAAAAGCTTTTCCACCATATCTTGCAAGGAGAAACTCTGCCAGGAAAGAAAACATCCAAAATCTTGTTCTAAAGCTTGCACGCGGGTCTGCAAAGAGTTTGGCAAGAATGAAAGGTAGTTGTCCAAAACTCGTTCTTTTCCAATAGAATAACCATGGAAAAGGCAGGAGAGTGGTAAAGTACTGTTTTCTCTAAGTCTGAAGGCTGCCCATACTGTGCCTGTGTGCTGCAGCTTGCATCTTCGCCTTTGGGAAGCTGCCGCTCGCCGATTCTCCCGGAGGCGAAGAAGCGGCTTCTTCGCACACAGAGCATTGTGGCGAGCGCAGGGAGCTCCTGAGAGCGGTTTGTGCCGAAAGAAGCCCGGGACCGGCACTTAGCTTCGGAGAGCTGCGTATCTGCGTCTTCTGCGTGTCTTGCCGCTCTACACTCAGCAAAAAGCTTTTCCACCATATCTTGCAAGGAGAAACTCTGCCAGGAAAGAAAACATCCAAAATCTTGTTCTAAAGCTTGCACGGGGGTCTGCAAAGAGTTTGGCAAGAATGAAAGGTAGTTGTCCAAAACTCGTTCTTTTCCAATAGAATAACCATGGAAAAGGCAGGAGAGTGGTAAAGTACTGTTTTCTCTAAGTCTGAATGCTGCCCACACTGTGCCTGTTTGCTGCAGCTTGCATCTTCGCCTTTGGGAAGCTGCCGCTCGCCGATTCTCCCGCAGGCGAAGAAGCGGCTTCTTCGCACACAGAGCATTGTGGCGAGCGCAGGGAGCTCCTGAGAGCGGTTTGTGCCGAAAGAAGCCCGGGACCGGCACTTAGCTTCGGAGAGCTGCGTATCTGCGTCTTCTGCGTGTCTTGCCGCTCTACACTCAGCCAAAAGCTTTTCCACCATATCTTGCAAGGAGAAACTCTGCCAGGAAAGAAAACATCCAAAATCTTGTTCTAAAGCTTGCACGGGGGTCTGCAAAGAGTTTGGCAAGAATGAAAGGTAGTTGTCCAAAACTCGTTCTTTTCCAATAGAATAACCATGGAAAAGGCAGGAGAGTGGTAAAGTACTGTTTTCTCTAAGTCTGAATGCTGCCCACACTGTGCCTGTGTGCTGCAGCTTGCATCTTCGCCTTTGGCAAGCTGCCGCTCGCCGATTCTCCCGGAGGCGAAGAAGCGGCTTCTTCGCACACAGAGCATTGTGGCGAGCGCAGGGAGCTCCTGAGAGCGGTTTGTGCCGAAAGAAGCCCGGGACCGGCACTTAGCTTCGGAGAGCTGCGTATCTGCGTCTTCTGCGTGTCTTGCCGCTCTACACTCAGCAAAAAGCTTTTCCACCATATCTTGCAAGGAGAAACTCTGCCAGGAAAGAAAACATCCAAAATCTTGTTCTAAAGCTTGCACGGGGGTCTGCAAAGAGTTGGGCAAGAATGAAAGGTAGTTGTCCAAAACTCGTTCTTTTCCAATAGAATAACCATGGAAAAGGCAGGAGAGTGGTAAAGTACTGTTTTCTCTAAGTCTGAAGGCTGCCCACACTGTGCCTGTGTGCTGCAGCTTGCATCTTCGCCTTTGGGAAGCTGCCGCTCGCCGATTCTCCCGGAGGCGAAGAAGCGGCTTCTTCGCACACAGAGCATTGTGGCGAGCGCAGGGAGCTCCTGAGAGCGGTTTGTGCCGAAAGAAGCCCGGGACCGGCACTTAGCTTCGGAGAGCTGCGTATCTGCGTCTTCTGCGTGTCTTGCCGCTCTACACTCAGCAAAAAGCTTTTCCACCATATCTTGCAAGGAGAAACTCTGCCAGGAAAGAAAACATCCAAAATCTTGTTCTAAAGCTTGCACGGGGGTCTGCAAAGAGTTTGGCAAGAATGAAAGGTAGTTGTCCAAAACTCGTTCTTTTCCAATAGAATAACCATGGAAAAGGCAGGAGAGTGGTAAAGTACTGTTTTCTCTAAGTCTGAAGGCTGCCCACACTGTGCCTGTGTGCTGCAGCTTGCATCTTCGCCTTTGGGAAGCTGCCGCTCGCCGATTCTCCCGCAGGCGAAGAAGCGGCTTCTTCGCACACAGAGCATTGTGGCGAGCGCGGGGAGCTCCTGAGAGCGGTTTGTGCCGAAAGAAGCCCGGGACCGGCACTTAGCTTCGGAGAGCTGCGTATCTGCGTCTTCTGCGTGTCTTGCCGCTCTACACTCAGCAAAAAGCTTTTCCACCATATCTTGCAAGGAGAAACTCTGCCAGGAAAGAAAACATCCAAAATCTTGTTCTAAAGCTTGCACGGAGGTCTGCAAAGAGTTTGGCAAGAATGAAAGGTAGTTGTCCAAAACTCGTTCTTTTCCAATAGAATAACCATGGAAAAGGCAGGAGAGTGGTAAAGTACTGTTTTCTCTAAGTCTGAATGCTGCCCACACTGTGCCTGTGTGCTGCAGCTTGCATCTTCGCCTTTGGGAAGCTGCCGCTCGCCGATTCTCCCGCAGGCGAAGAAGCGGCTTCTTCGCACACAGAGCATTGTGGCGAGCGCGGGGAGCTCCTGAGAGCGGTTTGTGCCGAAAGAAGCCCGGGACCGGCACTTAGCTTCGGAGAGCTGCGTATCTGCGTCTTCTGCGTGTCTTGCCGCTCTACACTCAGCAAAAAGCTTTTCCACCATATCTTGCAAGGAGAAACTCTGCCAGGAAAGAAAACATCCAAAATCTTGTTCTAAAGCTTGCACGGAGGTCTGCAAAGAGTTTGGCAAGAATGAAAGGTAGTTGTCCAAAACTCGTTCTTTTCCAATAGAATAACCATGGAAAAGGCAGGAGAGTGGTAAAGTACTGGTTTCTCTAAGTCTGAAGGCTGCCCACACTGTGCCTGTGTGCTGCAGCTTGCATCTTCGCCTTTGGGAAGCTGCCGCTCGCCGATTCTCCCGCAGGCGAAGAAGCGGCTTCTTCGCACACAGAGCATTGTGGCGAGCGCAGGGAGCTCCTGAGAGCGGTTTGTGCCGAAAGAAGCCCGGGACCGGCACTTAGCTTCGGAGAGCTGCGTATCTGCGTCTTCTGCGTGTCTTGCCGCTCTACACTCAGCAAAAAGCTTTTCCACCATATCTTGCAAGGAGAAACTCTGCCAGGAAAGAAAACATCCAAAATCTTGTTCTAAAGCTTGCACGGAGGTCTGCAAAGAGTTTGGCAAGAATGAAAGGTAGTTGTCCAAAACTCGTTCTTTTCCAATAGAATAACCATGGAAAAGGCAGGAGAGTGGTAAAGTACTGGTTTCTCTAAGTCTGAAGGCTGCCCACACTGTGCCTGTGTGCTGCAGCTTGCATCTTCGCCTTTGGGAAGCTGCCGCTCGCCGATTCTCCCGCAGGCGAAGAAGCGGCTTCTTCGCACACAGAGCATTGTGGCGAGCGCAGGGAGCTCCTGAGAGCGGTTTGTGCCGAAAGAAGCCCGGGACCGGCACTTAGCTTCGGAGAGCTGCGTATCTGCGTCTTCTGCGTGTCTTGCCGCTCTACACTCAGCAAAAAGCTTTTCCACCATATCTTGCAAGGAGAAACTCTGCCAGGAAAGAAAACATCCAAAATCTTGTTCTAAAGCTTGCACGCAGGTCTGCAAAGAGTTTGGCAAGAATGAAAGGTAGTTGTCCAAAACTCGTTCTTTTCCAATAGAATAACCATGGAAAAGGCAGGAGAGTGGTAAAGTACTGTTTTCTCTAAGTCTGAAGGCTGCCCACACTGTGCCTGTGTGCTGCAGCTTGCATCTTCGCCTTTGGGAAGCTGCCGCTCGCCGATTCTCCCGCAGGCGAAGAAGCGGCTTCTTCGCACACAGAGCATTGTGGCGAGCGCAGGGAGCTCCTGAGAGCGGTTTGTGCCGAAAGAAGCCCGGGACCGGCACTTAGCTTCGGAGAGCTGCGTATCTGCGTCTTCTGCGTGTCTTGCCGCTCTACACTCAGCCAAAAGCTTTTCCACCATATCTTGCAAGGAGAAACTCTGCCAGGAAAGAAAACATCCAAAATCTTGTTCTAAAGCTTGCACGGGGGTCTGCAAAGAGTTTGGCAAGAATGAAAGGTAGTTGTCCAAAACTCGTTCTTTTCCAATAGAATAACCATGGAAAAGGCAGGAGAGTGGTAAAGTACTGTTTTCTCTAAGTCTGAAGGCTGCCCACACTGTGCCTGTGTGCTGCAGCTTGCATCTTCGCCTTTGGGAAGCTGCCGCTCGCCGATTCTCCCGCAGGCGAAGAAGCGGCTTCTTCGCACACAGAGCATTGTGGCGAGCGCAGGGAGCTCCTGAGAGCGGTTTGTGCCGAAAGAAGCCCGGGACCGGCACTTAGCTTCGGAGAGCTGCGTATCTGCGTCTTCTGCGTGTCTTGCCGCTCTACACTCAGCCAAAAGCTTTTCCACCATATCTTGCAAGGAGAAACTCTGCCAGGAAAGAAAACATCCAAAATCTTGTTCTAAAGCTTGCACGGGGGTCTGCAAAGAGTTTGGCAAGAATGAAAGGTAGTTGTCCAAAACTCGTTCTTTTCCAATAGAATAACCATGGAAAAGGCAGGAGAGTGGTAAAGTACTGTTTTCTCTAAGTCTGAAGGCTGCCCATACTGTGCCTGTGTGCTGCAGCTTGCATCTTCGCCTTTGGGAAGCTGCCGCTCGCCGATTCACCCGCAGGCGAAGAAGCGGCTTCTTCGCACACAGAGCATTGTGGCGAGCGCAGGGAGCTCCTGAGAGCGGTTTGTGCCGAAAGAAGCCCGGGACCGGCACTTAGCTTCGGAGAGCTGCGTATCTGCGTCTTCTGCGTGTCTTGCCGCTCTACACTCAGCAAAAAGCTTTTCCACCATATCTTGCAAGGAGAAACTCTGCCAGGAAAGAAAACATCCAAAATCTTGTTCTAAAGCTTGCACGGGGGTCTGCAAAGAGTTTGGCAAGAATGAAAGGTAGTTGTCCAAAACTCGTTCTTTTCCAATAGAATAACCATGGAAAAGGCAGGAGAGTGGTAAAGTACTGTTTTCTCTAAGTCTGAATGCTGCCCACACTGTGCCTGTTTGCTGCAGCTTGCATCTTCGCCTTTGGGAAGCTGCCGCTCGCCGATTCTCCCGGAGGCGAAGAAGCGGCTTCTTCGCACACAGAGCATTGTGGCGAGCGCAGGGAGCTCCTGAGAGCGGTTTGTGCCGAAAGAAGCCCGGGACCGGCACTTAGCTTCGGAGAGCTGCGTATCTGCGTCTTCTGCGTGTCTTGCCGCTCTACACTCAGCAAAAAGCTTTTCCACCATATCTTGCAAGGAGAAACTCTGCCAGGAAAGAAAACATCCAAAATCTTGTTCTAAAGCTTGCACGGGGGTCTGCAAAGAGTTTGGCAAGAATGAAAGGTAGTTGTCCAAAACTCGTTCTTTTCCAATAGAATAACCATGGAAAAGGCAGGAGAGTGGTAAAGTACTGTTTTCTCTAAGTCTGAAGGCTGCCCACACTGTGCCTGTGTGCTGCAGCTTGCATCTTCGCCTTTGGGAAGCTGCCGCTCGCCGATTCTCCCGCAGGCGAAGAAGCGGCTTCTTCGCACACAGAGCATTGTGGCGAGCGCAGGGAGCTCCTGAGAGCGGTTTGTGCCGAAAGAAGCCCGGGACCGGCACTTAGCTTCGGAGAGCTGCGTATCTGCGTCTTCTGCGTGTCTTGCCGCTCTACACTCAGCAAAAAGCTTTTCCACCATATCTTGCAAGGAGAAACTCTGCCAGGAAAGAAAACATCCAAAATCTTGTTCTAAAGCTTGCACGCAGGTCTGCAAAGAGTTTGGCAAGAATGAAAGGTAGTTGTCCAAAACTCGTTCTTTTCCAATAGAATAACCATGGAAAAGGCAGGAGAGTGGTAAAGTACTGTTTTCTCTAAGTCTGAAGGCTGCCCACACTGTGCCTGTGTGCTGCAGCTTGCATCTTCGCCTTTGGGAAGCTGCCGCTCGCCGATTCTCCCGCAGGCGAAGAAGCGGCTTCTTCGCACACAGAGCATTGTGGCGAGCGCAGGGAGCTCCTGAGAGCGGTTTGTGCCGAAAGAAGCCCGGGACCGGCACTTAGCTTCGGAGAGCTGCGTATCTGCGTCTTCTGCGTGTCTTGCCGCTCTACACTCAGCCAAAAGCTTTTCCACCATATCTTGCAAGGAGAAACTCTGCCAGGAAAGAAAACATCCAAAATCTTGTTCTAAAGCTTGCACGGGGGTCTGCAAAGAGTTTGGCAAGAATGAAAGGTAGTTGTCCAAAACTCGTTCTTTTCCAATAGAATAACCATGGAAAAGGCAGGAGAGTGGTAAAGTACTGTTTTCTCTAAGTCTGAAGGCTGCCCACACTGTGCCTGTGTGCTGCAGCTTGCATCTTCGCCTTTGGGAAGCTGCCGCTCGCCGATTCTCCCGCAGGCGAAGAAGCGGCTTCTTCGCACACAGAGCATTGTGGCGAGCGCAGGGAGCTCCTGAGAGCGGTTTGTGCCGAAAGAAGCCCGGGACCGGCACTTAGCTTCGGAGAGCTGCGTATCTGCGTCTTCTGCGTGTCTTGCCGCTCTACACTCAGCCAAAAGCTTTTCCACCATATCTTGCAAGGAGAAACTCTGCCAGGAAAGAAAACATCCAAAATCTTGTTCTAAAGCTTGCACGGGGGTCTGCAAAGAGTTTGGCAAGAATGAAAGGTAGTTGTCCAAAACTCGTTCTTTTCCAATAGAATAACCATGGAAAAGGCAGGAGAGTGGTAAAGTACTGTTTTCTCTAAGTCTGAAGGCTGCCCATACTGTGCCTGTGTGCTGCAGCTTGCATCTTCGCCTTTGGGAAGCTGCCGCTCGCCGATTCACCCGCAGGCGAAGAAGCGGCTTCTTCGCACACAGAGCATTGTGGCGAGCGCAGGGAGCTCCTGAGAGCGGTTTGTGCCGAAAGAAGCCCGGGACCGGCACTTAGCTTCGGAGAGCTGCGTATCTGCGTCTTCTGCGTGTCTTGCCGCTCTACACTCAGCAAAAAGCTTTTCCACCATATCTTGCAAGGAGAAACTCTGCCAGGAAAGAAAACATCCAAAATCTTGTTCTAAAGCTTGCACGGTGGTCTGCAAAGAGTTTGGCAAGAATGAAAGGTAGTTGTCCAAAACTCGTTCTTTTCCAATAGAATAACCATGGAAAAGGCAGGAGAGTGGTAAAGTACTGTTTTCTCTAAGTCTGAAGGCTGCCCACACTGTGCCTGTTTGCTGCAGCTTGCATCTTCGCCTTTGGGAAGCTGCCGCTCGCCGATTCTCCCGGAGGCGAAGAAGCGGCTTCTTCGCACACAGAGCATTGTGGCGAGCGCAGGGAGCTCCTGAGAGCGGTTTGTGCCGAAAGAAGCCCGGGACCGGCACTTAGCTTCGGAGAGCTGCGTATCTGCGTCTTCTGCGTGTCTTGCCGCTCTACACTCAGCAAAAAGCTTTTCCACCATATCTTGCAAGGAGAAACTCTGCCAGGAAAGAAAACATCCAAAATCTTGTTCTAAAGCTTGCACGGGGGTCTGCAAAGAGTTTGGCAAGAATGAAAGGTAGTTGTCCAAAACTCGTTCTTTTCCAATAGAATAACCATGGAAAAGGCAGGAGAGTGGTAAAGTACTGTTTTCTCTAAGTCTGAAGGCTGCCCACACTGTGCCTGTGTGCTGCAGCTTGCATCTTCGCCTTTGGGAAGCTGCCGCTCGCCGATTCTCCCGCAGGCGAAGAAGCGGCTTCTTCGCACACAGAGCATTGTGGCGAGCGCAGGGAGCTCCTGAGAGCGGTTTGTGCCGAAAGAAGCCCGGGACCGGCACTTAGCTTCGGAGAGCTGCGTATCTGCGTCTTCTGCGTGTCTTGCCGCTCTACACTCAGCAAAAAGCTTTTCCACCATATCTTGCAAGGAGAAACTCTGCCAGGAAAGAAAACATCCAAAATCTTGTTCTAAAGCTTGCACGGGGGTCTGCAAAGAGTTGGGCAAGAATGAAAGGTAGTTGTCCAAAACTCGTTCTTTTCCAATAGAATAACCATGGAAAAGGCAGGAGAGTGGTAAAGTACTGTTTTCTCTAAGTCTGAAGGCTGCCCACACTGTGCCTGTGTGCTGCATCTTGCATCTTCGCCTTTGGGAAGCTGCCGCTCGCCGATTCTCCCGGAGGCGAAGAAGCGGCTTCTTCGCACACAGAGCATTGTGGCGAGCGCAGGGAGCTCCTGAGAGCGGTTTGTGCCGAAAGAAGCCCGGGACCGGCACTTAGCTTCGGAGAGCTGCGTATCTGCGTCTTCTGCGTGTCTTGCCGCTCTACACTCAGCAAAAAGCTTTTCCACCATATCTTGCAAGGAGAAACTCTGCCAGGAAAGAAAACATCCAAAATCTTGTTCTAAAGCTTGCACGGGGGTCTGCAAAGAGTTTGGCAAGAATGAAAGGTAGTTGTCCAAAACTCGTTCTTTTCCAATAGAATAACCATGGAAAAGGCAGGAGAGTGGTAAAGTACTGTTTTCTCTAAGTCTGAAGGCTGCCCACACTGTGCCTGTGTGCTGCAGCTTGCATCTTCGCCTTTGGGAAGCTGCCGCTCGCCGATTCTCCCGGAGGCGAAGAAGCGGCTTCTTCGCACACAGAGCATTGTGGCGAGCGCAGGGAGCTCCTGAGAGCGGTTTGTGCCGAAAGAAGCCCGGGACCGGCACTTAGCTTCGGAGAGCTGCGTATCTGCGTCTTCTGCGTGTCTTGCCGCTCTACACTCAGCAAAAAGCTTTTCCACCATATCTTGCAAGGAGAAACTCTGCCAGGAAAGAAAACATCCAAAATCTTGTTCTAAAGCTTGCACGGGGGTCTGCAAAGAGTTGGGCAAGAATGAAAGGTAGTTGTCCAAAACTCGTTCTTTTCCAATAGAATAACCATGGAAAAGGCAGGAGAGTGGTAAAGTACTGTTTTCTCTAAGTCTGAAGGCTGCCCACACTGTGCCTGTGTGCTGCAGCTTGCATCTTCGCCTTTGGGAAGCTGCCGCTCGCCGATTCTCCCGCAGGCGAAGAAGCGGCTTCTTCGCACACAGAGCATTGTGGCGAGCGCAGGGAGCTCCTGAGAGCGGTTTGTGCCGAAAGAAGCCCGGGACCGGCACTTAGCTTCGGAGAGCTGCGTATCTGCGTCTTCTGCGTGTCTTGCCGCTCTACACTCAGCAAAAAGCTTTTCCACCATATCTTGCAAAGAGAAACTCTGCCAGGAAAGAAAACATCCAAAATCTTGTTCTAAAGCTTGCACGGGGGTCTGCAAAGAGTTTGGCAAGAATGAAAGGTAGTTGTCCAAAACTCGTTCTTTTCCAATAGAATAACCATGGAAAAGGCAGGAGAGTGGTAAAGTACTGTTTTCTCTAAGTCTGAAGGCTGCCCACACTGTGCCTGTTTGCTGCAGCTTGCATCTTCGCCTTTGGGAAGCTGCCGCTCGCCGATTCTCCCGGAGGCGAAGAAGCGGCTTCTTCGCACACAGAGCATTGTGGCGAGCGCAGGGAGCTCCTGAGAGCGGTTTGTGCCGAAAGAAGCCCGGGACCGGCACTTAGCTTCGGAGAGCTGCGTATCTGCGTCTTCTGCGTGTCTTGCCGCTCTACACTCAGCAAAAAGCTTTTCCACCATATCTTGCAAGGAGAAACTCTGCCAGGAAAGAAAACATCCAAAATCTTGTTCTAAAGCTTGCACGCAGGTCTGCAAAGAGTTTGGCAAGAATGAAAGGTAGTTGTCCAAAACTCGTTCTTTTCCAATAGAATAACCATGGAAAAGGCAGGAGAGTGGTAAAGTACTGTTTTCTCTAAGTCTGAAGGCTGCCCACACTGTGCCTGTGTGCTGCAGCTTGCATCTTCGCCTTTGGGAAGCTGCCGCTCGCCGATTCTCCCGCAGGCGAAGAAGCGGCTTCTTCGCACACAGAGCATTGTGGCGAGCGCAGGGAGCTCCTGAGAGCGGTTTGTGCCGAAAGAAGCCCGGGACCGGCACTTAGCTTCGGAGAGCTGCGTATCTGCGTCTTCTGCGTGTCTTGCCGCTCTACACTCAGCCAAAAGCTTTTCCACCATATCTTGCAAGGAGAAACTCTGCCAGGAAAGAAAACATCCAAAATCTTGTTCTAAAGCTTGCACGGGGGTCTGCAAAGAGTTTGGCAAGAATGAAAGGTAGTTGTCCAAAACTCGTTCTTTTCCAATAGAATAACCATGGAAAAGGCAGGAGAGTGGTAAAGTACTGTTTTCTCTAAGTCTGAAGGCTGCCCACACT
The DNA here is from genome assembly GCF_037042795.1 of Molothrus aeneus. NCBI lineage: Eukaryota > Metazoa > Chordata > Aves > Passeriformes > Icteridae > Molothrus > Molothrus aeneus. The sequence continues at coordinate 16,512 of NW_027099003.1, forward strand.
GTGCCTGTGTGCTGCAGCTTGCATCTTCGCCTTTGGGAAGCTGCCGCTCGCCGATTCTCCCGCAGGCGAAGAAGCGGCTTCTTCGCACACAGAGCATTGTGGCGAGCGCAGGGAGCTCCTGAGAGCGGTTTGTGCCGAAAGAAGCCTGGGACCGGCACTTAGCTTCGGAGAGCTGCGTATCTGCGTCTTCTGCGTGTCTTGCCGCTCTACACTCAGCAAAAAGCTTTTCCACCATATCTTGCAAAGAGAAACTCTGCCAGGAAAGAAAACATCCAAAATCTTGTTCTAAAGCTTGCACGGGGGTCTGCAAAGAGTTTGGCAAGAATGAAAGGTAGTTGTCCAAAACTCGTTCTTTTCCAATAGAATATAACAACGGAAAAGGCAGGAGAGTGGTAAAGTACTGGTTTCTCTAAGTCTGAATGCAGCCCACACTGTGCCTGCATGGTGCGGCTTGCATCTTCGCCTTTGGGAAGCTGCCGCTCGCAGTGTCTCCCGAGGCGAAAAAGCGGCTTCTTTGCACACAGAGCATTGTGGCGGTCGCGGTGAGCACCTAAGAGCGGCTTCTGCCGAAAGAAGCCCGGGACCGGCACTTAGCTTCGGAGAGCTGCGTATCTGCGTCTTCTGCGTGTCTTGCCGCTCTACACTCAGCCAAAAGCTTTTCCACCATATCTTGCAAGGAGAAACTCTGCCAGGAAAGAAAACATCCAAAATCTTGTTCTAAAGCTTGCACGGGGGTCTGCAAAGAGTTTGGCAAGAATGAAAGGTAGTTGTCCAAAACTCGTTCTTTTCCAATAGAATAACCATGGAAAAGGCAGGAGAGTGGTAAAGTACTGTTTTCTCTAAGTCTGAATGCTGCCCACACTGTGCCTGTGTGCTGCAGCTTGCATCTTCGCCTTTGGGAAGCTGCCGCTCGCCGATTCTCCCGCAGGCGAAGAAGCGGCTTCTTCGCACACAGAGCATTGTGGCGAGCGCAGGGAGCTCCTGAGAGCGGTTTGTGCCGAAAGAAGCCCGGGACCGGCACTTAGCTTCGGAGAGCTGCGTATCTGCGTCTTCTGCGTGTCTTGCCGCTCTACACTCAGCAAAAAGCTTTTCCACCATATCTTGCAAAGAGAAACTCTGCCAGGAAAGAAAACATCCAAAATCTTGTTCTAAAGCTTGCACGGGGGTCTGCAAAGAGTTTGGCAAGAATGAAAGGTAGTTGTCCAAAACTCGTTCTTTTCCAATAGAATAACCATGGAAAAGGCAGGAGAGTGGTAAAGTACTGTTTTCTCTAAGTCTGAAGGCTGCCCACACTGTGCCTGTTTGCTGCAGCTTGCATCTTCGCCTTTGGGAAGCTGCCGCTCGCCGATTCTCCCGGAGGCGAAGAAGCGGCTTCTTCGCACACAGAGCATTGTGGCGAGCGCAGGGAGCTCCTGAGAGCGGTTTGTGCCGAAAGAAGCCCGGGACCGGCACTTAGCTTCGGAGAGCTGCGTATCTGCGTCTTCTGCGTGTCTTGCCGCTCTACACTCAGCAAAAAGCTTTTCCACCATATCTTGCAAGGAGAAACTCTGCCAGGAAAGAAAACATCCAAAATCTTGTTCTAAAGCTTGCACGCAGGTCTGCAAAGAGTTTGGCAAGAATGAAAGGTAGTTGTCCAAAACTCGTTCTTTTCCAATAGAATAACCATGGAAAAGGCAGGAGAGTGGTAAAGTACTGTTTTCTCTAAGTCTGAAGGCTGCCCACACTGTGCCTGTGTGCTGCAGCTTGCATCTTCGCCTTTGGGAAGCTGCCGCTCGCCGATTCTCCCGCAGGCGAAGAAGCGGCTTCTTCGCATACAGAGCATTGTGGCGAGCGCAGGGAGCTCCTGAGAGCGGTTTGTGCCGAAAGAAGCCCGGGACCGGCACTTAGCTTCGGAGAGCTGCGTATCTGCGTCTTCTGCGTGTCTTGCCGCTCTACACTCAGCAAAAAGCTTTTCCACCATATCTTGCAAGGAGAAACTCTGCCAGGAAAGAAAACATCCAAAATCTTGTTCTAAAGCTTGCACGGGGGTCTGCAAAGAGTTTGGCAAGAATGAAAGGTAGTTGTCCAAAACTCGTTCTTTTCCAATAGAATAACCATGGAAAAGGCAGGAGAGTGGTAAAGTACTGTTTTCTCTAAGTCTGAAGGCTGCCCACACTGTGCCTGTGTGCTGCAGCTTGCATCTTCGCCTTTGGGAAGCTGCCGCTCGCCGATTCTCCCGCAGGCGAAGAAGCGGCTTCTTCGCACACAGAGCATTGTGGCAAGCGCAGGGAGCTCCTGAGAGCGGTTTGTGCCGAAAGAAGCCTGGGACCGGCACTTAGCTTCGGAGAGCTGCGTATCTGCGTCTTCTGCGTGTCTTGCCGCTCTACACTCAGCAAAAAGCTTTTCCACCATATCTTGCAAAGAGAAACTCTGCCAGGAAAGAAAACATCCAAAATCTTGTTCTAAAGCTTGCACGGGGGTCTGCAAAGAGTTTGGCAAGAATGAAAGGTAGTTGTCCAAAACTCGTTCATTTCCAATAGAATAACCATGGAAAAGGCAGGAGAGTGGTAAAGTACTGTTTTCTCTAAGTCTGAAGGCTGCCCACACTGTGCCTGTTTGCTGCAGCTTGCATCTTCGCCTTTGGGAAGCTGCCGCTCGCCGATTCTCCCGGAGGCGAAGAAGCGGCTTCTTCGCACACAGAGCATTGTGGCGAGCGCAGGGAGCTCCTGAGAGCGGTTTGTGCCGAAAGAAGCCCGGGACCGGCACTTAGCTTCGGAGAGCTGCGTATCTGCGTCTTCTGCGTGTCTTGCCGCTCTACACTCAGCAAAAAGCTTTTCCACCATATCTTGCAAGGAGAAACTCTGCCAGGAAAGAAAACATCCAAAATCTTGTTCTAAAGCTTGCACGCAGGTCTGCAAAGAGTTTGGCAAGAATGAAAGGTAGTTGTCCAAAACTCGTTCTTTTCCAATAGAATAACCATGGAAAAGGCAGGAGAGTGGTAAAGTACTGTTTTCTCTAAGTCTGAAGGCTGCCCACACTGTGCCTGTGTGCTGCAGCTTGCATCTTCGCCTTTGGGAAGCTGCCGCTCGCCGATTCTCCCGCAGGCGAAGAAGCGGCTTCTTCGCATACAGAGCATTGTGGCGAGCGCAGGGAGCTCCTGAGAGCGGTTTGTGCCGAAAGAAGCCCGGGACCGGCACTTAGCTTCGGAGAGCTGCGTATCTGCGTCTTCTGCGTGTCTTGCCGCTCTACACTCAGCAAAAAGCTTTTCCACCATATCTTGCAAGGAGAAACTCTGCCAGGAAAGAAAACATCCAAAATCTTGTTCTAAAGCTTGCACGGGGGTCTGCAAAGAGTTTGGCAAGAATGAAAGGTAGTTGTCCAAAACTCGTTCTTTTCCAATAGAATAACCATGGAAAAGGCAGGAGAGTGGTAAAGTACTGTTTTCTCTAAGTCTGAAGGCTGCCCACACTGTGCCTGTGTGCTGCAGCTTGCATCTTCGCCTTTGGGAAGCTGCCGCTCGCCGATTCTCCCGCAGGCGAAGAAGCGGCTTCTTCGCACACAGAGCATTGTGGCAAGCGCAGGGAGCTCCTGAGAGCGGTTTGTGCCGAAAGAAGCCTGGGACCGGCACTTAGCTTCGGAGAGCTGCGTATCTGCGTCTTCTGCGTGTCTTGCCGCTCTACACTCAGCAAAAAGCTTTTCCACCATATCTTGCAAAGAGAAACTCTGCCAGGAAAGAAAACATCCAAAATCTTGTTCTAAAGCTTGCACGGGGGTCTGCAAAGAGTTTGGCAAGAATGAAAGGTAGTTGTCCAAAACTCGTTCTTTTCCAATAGAATATAACAACGGAAAAGGCAGGAGAGTGGTAAAGTACTGGTTTCTCTAAGTCTGAATGCAGCCCACACTGTGCCTGCATGGTGCGGCTTGCATCTTCGCCTTTGGGAAGCTGCCGCTCGCAGTGTCTCCCGAGGCGAAGAAGCGGCTTCTTTGCACACAGAGCATTGTGGCGGTCGCGGTGAGCACCTAAGAGCGGCTTCTGCCGAAAGAAGCCCGGGACCGGCACTTAGCTTCGGAGAGCTGCGTATCTGCGTCTTCTGCGTGTCTTGCCGCTCTACACTCAGCCAAAAGCTTTTCCACCATATCTTGCAAGGAGAAACTCTGCCAGGAAAGAAAACATCCAAAATCTTGTTCTAAAGCTTGCACGGGGGTCTGCAAAGAGTTTGGCAAGAATGAAAGGTAGTTGTCCAAAACTCGTTCTTTTCCAATAGAATAACCATGGAAAAGGCAGGAGAGTGGTAAAGTACTGTTTTCTCTAAGTCTGAATGCTGCCCACACTGTGCCTGTGTGCTGCAGCTTGCATCTTCGCCTTTGGGAAGCTGCCGCTCGCCGATTCTCCCGCAGGCGAAGAAGCGGCTTCTTCGCACACAGAGCATTGTGGCGAGCGCAGGGAGCTCCTGAGAGCGGTTTGTGCCGAAAGAAGCCCGGGACCGGCACTTAGCTTCGGAGAGCTGCGTATCTGCGTCTTCTGCGTGTCTTGCCGCTCTACACTCAGCAAAAAGCTTTTCCACCATATCTTGCAAAGAGAAACTCTGCCAGGAAAGAAAACATCCAAAATCTTGTTCTAAAGCTTGCACGGGGGTCTGCAAAGAGTTTGGCAAGAATGAAAGGTAGTTGTCCAAAACTCGTTCTTTTCCAATAGAATAACCATGGAAAAGGCAGGAGAGTGGTAAAGTACTGTTTTCTCTAAGTCTGAAGGCTGCCCACACTGTGCCTGTTTGCTGCAGCTTGCATCTTCGCCTTTGGGAAGCTGCCGCTCGCCGATTCTCCCGCAGGCGAAGAAGCGGCTTCTTCGCACACAGAGCATTGTGGCGAGCGCAGGGAGCTCCTGAGAGCGGTTTGTGCCGAAAGAAGCCCGGGACCGGCACTTAGCTTCGGAGAGCTGCGTATCTGCGTCTTCTGCGTGTCTTGCCGCTCTACACTCAGCAAAAAGCTTTTCCACCATATCTTGCAAGGAGAAACTCTGCCAGGAAAGAAAACATCCAAAATCTTGTTCTAAAGCTTGCACGCAGGTCTGCAAAGAGTTTGGCAAGAATGAAAGGTAGTTGTCCAAAACTCGTTCTTTTCCAATAGAATAACCATGGAAAAGGCAGGAGAGTGGTAAAGTACTGTTTTCTCTAAGTCTGAAGGCTGCCCACACTGTGCCTGTGTGCTGCAGCTTGCATCTTCGCCTTTGGGAAGCTGCCGCTCGCCGATTCTCCCGCAGGCGAAGAAGCGGCTTCTTCGCACACAGAGCATTGTGGCGAGCGCAGGGAGCTCCTGAGAGCGGTTTGTGCCGAAAGAAGCCCGGGACCGGCACTTAGCTTCGGAGAGCTGCGTATCTGCGTCTTCTGCGTGTCTTGCCGCTCTACACTCAGCCAAAAGCTTTTCCACCATATCTTGCAAGGAGAAACTCTGCCAGGAAAGAAAACATCCAAAATCTTGTTCTAAAGCTTGCACGGGGGTCTGCAAAGAGTTTGGCAAGAATGAAAGGTAGTTGTCCAAAACTCGTTCTTTTCCAATAGAATAACCATGGAAAAGGCAGGAGAGTGGTAAAGTACTGTTTTCTCTAAGTCTGAAGGCTGCCCACACTGTGCCTGTGTGCTGCAGCTTGCATCTTCGCCTTTGGGAAGCTGCCGCTCGCCGATTCTCCCGCAGGCGAAGAAGCGGCTTCTTCGCACACAGAGCATTGTGGCAAGCGCAGGGAGCTCCTGAGAGCGGTTTGTGCCGAAAGAAGCCTGGGACCGGCACTTAGCTTCGGAGAGCTGCGTATCTGCGTCTTCTGCGTGTCTTGCCGCTCTACACTCAGCAAAAAGCTTTTCCACCATATCTTGCAAAGAGAAACTCTGCCAGGAAAGAAAACATCCAAAATCTTGTTCTAAAGCTTGCACGGGGGTCTGCAAAGAGTTTGGCAAGAATGAAAGGTAGTTGTCCAAAACTCGTTCTTTTCCAATAGAATATAACAACGGAAAAGGCAGGAGAGTGGTAAAGTACTGGTTTCTCTAAGTCTGAATGCAGCCCACACTGTGCCTGCATGGTGCGGCTTGCATCTTCGCCTTTGGGAAGCTGCCGCTCGCAGTGTCTCCCGAGGCGAAGAAGCGGCTTCTTTGCACACAGAGCATTGTGGCGGTCGCGGTGAGCACCTAAGAGCGGCTTCTGCCGAAAGAAGCCCGGGACCGGCACTTAGCTTCGGAGAGCTGCGTATCTGCGTCTTCTGCGTGTCTTGCCGCTCAACACTCAGCAAAAAGCTTTTCCACCATATCTTGCAAAGAGAAACTCTGCCAGGAAAGAAAACATCCCCGATCTTCTTCTAAAAGTTGCACAGAGGACTGCAGGGTGTTTAAGAAGATGAAAAAGATAGTGTCCCGAAACTCCTTTTATTCGAATATAACGTGAATGAAACGGCAGGAGAATGCTAATGTACTCGTTTCTATCAATTTGAAAGCTTCACACGCTATATCCGTGTGCTGCGGCTTGCATCTTCGCCTTTGGGAAGCGGCCGTTCTCTCCATCTCCCGGAGGCGAAGAAGTGGCTTCTTCGCGCACAGAGCATTGTGCCGGTGGCGGTGTTCTCCGGAGAGCGGCTTCTGACGAAAGACGCCCTGGCAGGGGGCTTAGTTTCGGAGAGCTCTTTACTCTGCCTTCTGCCTCTCTGGTCGCATAAAACTTAGCAAAAAGCTTTTTTACTATGTCTTGCAAGGACCAACTGTGCCAGTATGGAAAGCATCTCCGCTCTTGTTCTAGAAGTTGCACGGAGGTCTGCAGAGTGTTTAGCAAGAAGCAAAAGAAAGTTGTCCAAAACTCCTTCTTTTGGAATGGTAATGTGAATGGAAAAGGCCGGAGAGTGGTAAGGTACTGTTTTCTTTAGGTTTGAGAGCTGCACACACAATCCCCATGTTGTGCGACTTTTTTCTTCACTTTTAAAGACGCGGCCGCGGTCTCCGTCTCCCGGAGGCGAAGAAGCCGCTTCTTTGCACACAGAGCATTGTGCCGGTCGCGCTGCGCTCCGGAGCACGGCTTCTGCGGAAAGACGCCCGGGAGCGGTCCTTACCTTCGGAGAGCTCCGTATCTCTGAATCTGCGTCTCTTGTCGCCTACATCTTAGCAAAAAGCTTTTCTACTAGGTCTCGCAAGGAGAAACTCTCCCAGTACAAAAAGCATCCCGGATCTTTTTCTGGAAGTTGCACGGAGTGTCAGCAGAGTGTTAGGCAAGAAGCAAAAGAAAGTTGTCCAAAACCCCTTTTCTTCCAATGTTAATGTGAATTGAAAAGGCAGGAGAATGAGGAAGTGCTGTTTTCTGTCCGTTTGAAAGCTGTCACAAGGAGAAACTCTATCAGCACCTCAAGTTTTCCTCCATTTTACTCCCGATCTTTCTTTTGCTGTGCAGTCAAGAAGCACCCCACTTTCTTAGTTATGCTGCAGGTTGTCTTCAAATGGCTTTGCTTTCTGTCCCCTCCTCCCCATTTCTAACAGGCACAAGCACATTCCCTTCCCGGAACAAAATCCTGGTAATAGAGCCAGGAAGACTACGCTTTGACTTTGAGAACCAAAACCTATCTAAGAGAAAATAGTCCATTCTTTGAGACCCAATATCACACATCTGTGTGCAGGAGGAAGAGGGGTGCGTGCGTGCGTGAATGGGAAGTGTACTCGCCAACAAACTAGAGCCAATATTAGTAACCAACATGTAACAAGTGTGGACGTATCTAATTCCCGGCTCTTTTTTGGATCTTTTTTCTTCAAGGTTATTTTGCTTTTAAAGATTTTCTAGTCATTTGAAAGATTCTTCTTGGTTTGTGTGAGAATAGAAATCTCCATAAAGCTTACTACGTAAAAGCAGGGTAATCTTTTGGACTTGATGATGACTATTTGGGAGATGATATTTCCATCTGCATAAATCAATTTCCTTGTTTTGGAAATATTTTTGTCACGGAAAGTAGTAAGTTTCAAGATGTGTTTTTAGAAGGTGTAAAAATTGAGATCCTCATTTGTAGCAAAGCAATACAAAGAATATCCCTTAAAACCATCCACTCCATCATTTCATTTTTGTATTTTTGTCTTTTCAATAGCTAGTTCTCACTTTCAGGTGGCTTTTAAATGCCATGGTTTGACACAATTTTGTTATTCATTTCTAAGCTTCAAAATGATATTTAAGAAGAGTAATTTCCTGTAACTACTGGACAGTTTGCAAATTAACATCAAAGTGGAGGGAGGGAGGGAAGGAAGTGGCAGAAGGACGTGGCAGAAAGAAGGACATAGTGGAAGGAAGGCAGTGAAGGAAGGAAGTGGGGGAAGGAAAGAAAAGAAAGAAGGAAAGAGAGAAAGAAAAAGAAAGAAAGAAAGAAAGAAAGAAAGAAAGAAAGAAAGAAAGAAAGAAAGAAAGAAAGAAAGAAAGAAAGAAAGAAAGAAAGAAAGAAAGAAAGAAAGAAAGAAAGAAAGAAAGAAAGAAAGAAAGAAAGAAAGAAAGAAAGAAAGAAAGAAAGAAAGAAAGAAAGAAAGAAAGAAAGAAAGAAAGAAAGAAAGAAAGAAAGAAAGAAAGAGAAGGGAAGAAAATTCCCAAATGTCAGAAACGTTAAAGATGATAAAATACTTGCGTGTATGATAAAGAGCGAGGACTAGATATTAGATATAGTATTGCTAAATGGCACATAAATGTGAGACCCAAACAGTTCAACTCATTGGATAGCAGTTTCTCAGCATGAATATGTTATTTCTAGCTTCAACTTCTTACTGCTACTGTACAGAATGATTACCATAGAATAATGGAATGGTTGGCTTTGGAAGGGACCTTAAATTCACCTACCTCCTCCCCACCATGTCATTGTCAGGGACACCTTCCACTAGACCGCCTTAAGCTCAAAGACCCATTCAAGCTGGCCTTGATCACTTCCAGGAATTGGTCACCCACAACATGTTCTAGTGTCTCCCAACCATCTTGGCAAGGAATTTCTTCCCAATAGCCAAAGGAAACCTATACTCTTCAGGTTTTAAAGCCATCCACACTTTTCCTATTGCTCCGTGCCCTTGTGTAGCTCACTTGCCTCCTTCTGGTAGGCTGTCTTCAGCTACTGGAGAGCTGCTCTAACAATTTGCCCAGAGTCTGCTCTTCTCCAGGCTGAGAAAACGCCTGCGGGACTCTGACTTGATGACAGACTTCATGTGCTGCACTGGGGGCTCAGACCATTCTTCTTCTTGGAATTGTTGTAGGATGCTCAACCCCTGTTGACTGTGGTACAGGTACACAGTTCATTGTGGTACAGGTAATAAATAGATGATTGTTTTAATAAAGACACAATTGAAATGATAAGAGCTAAATTTTAACGCAAAATTAATTGGAGAAAGATTCCTAAACCTGTGGCCCGTTACCCCAGCCCATCCATTGATTGTAAATGACATTCCTTGCAGATGTTATGATACATGAACCAAAGCCAAGTGATGGATACTGCTTAAGATAGATGTTCTACCTGCTTACTGCAATATGGTCTTATCAGTCTAAAACAATCCCCCGAACATTAAGAACAAGAGATTACATCATGAAGTAATGAAGTGCTTTGGTTGAAAGTAAAAGGCATTTGAAAGAAATGGGTTTGGGGGCTAACGCAGCAAGATCTCAGAAATGGAGTGCCAGCTTAGTTCTCTGCTTCAGAGACAAGTGAAGCAATTCAGAAGTGTCCTCCTGTGAAAAAGGTTGACAGATCTTTCTGCACAACAGTTAACAGACGGCATCAGAAATGTGTGCAAATAACATACTAGCCACTACAAGTTTGTCCTCCAGGAGTGGAAGGGCCACTCAGACGCATAGCAGTGGTCTTGCTGCTGTGCCTGTTCAAATAGACAGAAAAGAATGAGGAAAACAAATTTTTCCATCTAGTTTGTTTCAGTATTGGTACAAAGACTATTTTCCCGCCCTCAGGAGACAGCAAAAACAGTCAACAACTGAAATGCTTCAGAAATGGAAATGATCTGAATCACAAATATTTCTTTTCACATCAAATTTAAAGCCTAAGTCATAACTGTCAAACAGATAGAACTACTTAAAGATGAATGTACTATACATACTAAAATATTCCCAGAGATAACTATTGTGTCCTTAGTCTGTTTAAAAGTCTAGACTTCCTGGTAAAAAAACTTGTACAGCGCTGAGGTAGCTCCACGACATTCTCTTTTCAGATTAATTAAACTCTTCAGTCTCACCACCGTTACCAATGGATTTCTGTAAGTCCTTGAAAACCAGTAATTTCCCTTTTTTCCTTCTATGAAAAAAATGACAGTGACAAGAGTTATTTGCACTCCCTATTTTCTGAAACAAGCCTGAACATCAAGCCTTAAGAACTTTATCATGAGTTTTACTTCAAACTAAATTTTAAGAGAATGGCAGAAAGAATGGGAGCCTCAAGCAAAAGAATTTAGGCTTCTAATTCTTGGGTTGTCTTCTTACTTACCTAAGACAAGAAGTGGAAAGAGAATAGATTAGAGTTAGCAGCTGTTTAAGATTTGCACGTACTCTTCCACTCTTCCAAGAGGTCAAGGATGCTTTTCTGGCCCTCCCTCCCTCCACAAGCTGCAGCTTCCTTCAAAGCACATTCACCTGCTGTGCAATGGAGCTCCCCACGAGCTCCATTGTGTTCCTCCACGGTTCTCCAGGGACTGCTGGGAGACAACCTGCTTGATGATGATGTCCTCCAGGGACTGTGGGGGATTCTTTGCTGTGTCAACTGGAGCACCTTCTCCTCCTTCTTGTCTCACTTTAGTATCATGCAGCTGCTTCTCATACTTCTTTTTTCCCTCACTTGTCACTGCCTATTCATATGTTTTGTACTTTTGACAATATATTTTCACAATGACTGATGGGCTCAGTTGCAGAAATGTGTCTTGCTAGAAAATTGGATACTATAGAAAACCATGATTTTACAGCAAAGAATAGTGGAAGTACAAATATACTGCTAAAGAACCGGAAAATTGACAATCATTCATTGTAATACGTCCCCTCATTTTGCCTTCTTTCTCCTTAAGATCTGGAAAGACTACTGGGCACTGAAAAACACTACAGTGTTGTTTCAAAGAAAAGACTTTTTTAGGATTCTAAGGCGCATGTTCCAATTGCTTGAGAAAATTGAGAAAAGGCACTTTGTCTTTTGTGATAAATATCATTAGCCAGTAGGGACAAAGTCTGACCAACAAGAGCAGATCAAAATCTGATGAGACCAAGCAATATACCTTGAGTGGCCAGGACAGAACCATTGAGTCATTGAATCTGTTGAATTGGAAGGACCCCATCAGGATCATCATCAGTCCAACTCCTGGCCCTGCCTGGGGCCATCCTTGAGAATCACACCATATGCCTGAGAGCAATGTCCCAAACTCAGACAGGTGTGATGGTGTGACCACTCCCTGGAAAGACTCTTCCAGTGCCCAGCCATTCTCTGGTTAAAAACTTTTTCCGGATACCCAACCTAAACCTCCCCTGACTCAGCTGCATGCCATTTCTTTGAGTCCTGTCTTTGTAGACCTCATTTGAGGACTTTCTAATACCAAGGTGATTCCGCCCCAGAGCAGAGCAGAGCAGAGCAGAGCAGAGAAGAGCAGAGCAGAGCAGAGCAGAGCAGAGCAGAGCAAGACAATCCCCTTCCTTGCCCAGCTGGTGATACTGTGCCTGATGCACCCCAGGACAGGCTTGGCCCTCCTGGCTGCCAGGGCACTGCTGATGCACATTCAGCTTGCCATTGGCCAGGAGCCTGGGTCCCTTTCTGCAGTGCTTCTCCCAGCCTCTTGCTCCCTCCCCAGTCTATACACCCACCAGGATTGCCCTGTTGCAGGTGCTGAATCCAGCACTTGCCCTTGTTCCACTCCATCTGGTTGGTGATTGCCTGTGGGAATCCTCAAAAACAGAGGGGTTTGGGAAAGCTGCAAAAGGAAGGCCTCAGAGACAGCAGAACTGTCATTGGAGCTAAGCAGTAGTCATAAGGTTTGTCAGCAGAAAAATTAGATGAGAAGTAGAAAAGTAAGGACAAATGGAACAATGGTCTGTGTATTAATGCTTGTCTAGAATAACTCCCTAAGCTACAGCAAAGTATATCTAGCGCGATGTTAGGTAGTTCTAAGCTTAATAATGGAGCTCTGTGCGTTGTATCTTAAGGCTTACAAGCAGGTCTTTTATTCGAAAGAAGCGAGCATCGTTCTAAGCCCAGGTACATGTCTTTATAGTGATTGGACAGAAGTACTGTCAATATGCTTTTGCTTTGTGTGATTGGTCAAAAAACTTTTCAAGTAAGTTGTAACATTAAGTTCTTTGTCTGCTGCTGGGGACGTGAGCTGCTGGCAGCTTCCCATTGTCATCACCATGTCATGAGACTGATGCTGGAAAAAAACCAGCTTGAGACGCCGTCCCCAGCAGTCCCGCCCCTTTTGTGATTTGTGCATAGACTCCCGGCCAGCAAGAATTGCCCATCTCTCCTATTTGGCAAGATCTCTCTGCAAGGTCTCTGTGCCCTCAAGGGAGTTAGTTCACAGCTCCTCCCAATGTAGTGTCTTTGGCAAACTGTCTTAATATTCCTTCAAGTGCTGTGTCCAGGTTGTTCAAAAGATGTTGAAGAGAACTGGCCCAATGATGATACTGTCTTAGCCACTGAAATAAGTGCTTCATACTTCCTCTTGTGCAGAAATCACAACAAATTTCTTTTCTATCCATGCAGATATCTTTTCTTATGCTCATGCTTTTTATCCCAACAGCAGCTGACACGACATTTACAGGCACAGCAACAGCACACTTTTCCTGCTCTTACTAGACTTAACAATTTTGCAACCGGTCAATCAGTGACCTTTGCAACTAAAGTCAGACCTTCAGCATTTCTCATTAAATGAATGTCTTCAGAAGAAAACTTTGCTGCCTACTCTGTACGACTGAAGAATAGATGATAATGAGTTAGCATCACAATCAGTTAAGTACAGAGCCTATACTTTAGCAGGGAAAAAATTAAAAGAAGAGCTCTTTTATGCAACAACTATCTGAGAAACAAAACAACTAGGATCTTCCACAGGGTTCCCTGCAGTAGAAATGTACTTGTATGAATGCAGAAGATAAAAGATGTGGTTTTGAAAGGCTATGTCCTTGCTAAGCTAAATTGGATCTCATCCTGTAGATGAAAGATCAAGGAGCTCAAAGCGGAGCTAGAGAGACATGTCCAGATAATGAGACAGAGCAAAGCATTTTCCAAGATAATTAAGCATTCTGGTGGACTGGCCAGTTAGGTTAAATCTGCCACACCCATTCACTTTCGGGGACTGAACTGTGGAGTGCTAAACCGTATCTGCTGCTGTGCAAAGTAAAAGAGATCCATCCAAATTGTATGGTTAGTGTGAACACTCTCACTCTCAATTGTAAAACACTTCATAAGCTATTAATCAGTCTTAGGAACAAAATGAAATAAAGCTGTTATGCCATCTGGGAATGGGAAAACATGTTCAAAATATTTTTTTCTCTATGCTTTCTTCTTTTTTCTTTTTCTTTTTTTCTTTTTTTTTTTTTTTTTTTTTTAATCCCACATTATGTGATTGATAATTTCAACCATTCTGGAATGCTTTTAACAGATGAACCCAGCACAGTAGTTTTATTACAGGCTCTTGTCCCTTACATGCTTCAGGACAGGTTTGGAATATACTCCACAGTCAATTAGTGGTTTTTTATCTCTTTTCCCAGAGACAACTTTTAAAGGACTACTTAACCCCTAAAAATCATAATTTCTCTGGTTTCTCCAAGCTTTTTGAGAAAGCTGTTTTGGTTTTGTTTTGGTTTGTTGTTTGTTTTGTTTTATTGCATCATTCCTAATGTCTTCAGACCTACTACAAGAAGAAGTTAAAAATAGATCTTATTTGAAGAGACTGTTAAAGCTAATGAACTGCCAGTCTTGGTATTTGTATCTTTCTAAATCCTTTAAATTCCAAGGTTGCCTTCCTGAATCCTCAGTTACTTAGAAAACATTGTGTTTATAAAACAGACCCAGTTCAATTGCTTCTGCAAACTCACCTTCATTTTATAGGATTGTACTTCAAGAAATCTTGCTTCATTCAAACATTGAAAGTACAGATTTGACATCATCTGTGACCCTTCGATCTGTCTGAACTGTATTTCATTGTGTGAGTTTCTCAGTTGCTTCAAATAAGGACAGAATCTTTTCAATTTGCATAGCATGTTATCTGAAGATCTCCTGTCTGCTTTCTTCACTTGCTTTAATGGGAAGACAAGGGAAATACATTTTGAATGTTATCTTTTAGAGTCTACTTTTACCTACCAGTGTGCTTATATGGACTAGAACCAATGTCAGCTTGAAAGAAGGTATTGTCACGATCCGCTGATACCAAGGGGTTGGTTAACTGGTTGGTTGGTTAACTGATCTCGGAGTGCAACAGACAACCTGGAAAGGGGATTGCAGTATCAATCCAAACAAATGCACCTTTATAGAATGACCACAGCAAATGCCTGAAAGGAATCAGGGAGAGGAAAAGAATAAAAAAGAGGGGGAGAAAGAGAGAGGAGTATAGCTACCAAACATGGAGAGACTAAGTCCTCTTAGTCCAGCCGATAGAGTTTGCCTAGTCACGTTGGGAAGATCTCAAGTCCTGGTTAACTCAAGGTTCTATTATAGTCCATTGCTGAGGGGGGAAACAGAATCTTGAAATGGCTGAGATACAATCAAGAAGAAGAAGAAGTCTATTGAAATTGCTGAGGGGGAAAAAGATATTGAAGACGGGTACAGACAGTCCATGTTCTCAGCAGGATAAGTCAGTATCAGCAGTGAGTGGGACCCACTGTTTCAGGACTGCTTTCTGGGGGAAACCAGTCTAGGTCCGGTGAACACATCTGTAGGCAACACTCAGCAGGCATCCTGCTTCAGTCAGGCCAGCACCCCTGCATCAGAATTACAGGTGTCTCAGTCTCAGTCCTTGGTAGGGGGGCTTCAACCTCGGTGCCTCACGCTGGTAGTGGAGATGAAGGATTTTCCATGGGGGGGCTACCAAGTTGCCCCAGCAAGTTCATCTGGCCAAGAGGTGGGAAAATTCCTGGTCTATTGTCGTGAAGCAGGTGCAAGCATATAGGCCGGGTCGCCCTTTGGCAGGCCCTGCTAGAAGCAGTCACTGAAGACACAGCTGTGAACAATCACTTGGCAGGCCAGAATTCTGCTCAGGGGCCTCAGGATTTTTGGTGTTCATCCATTACTGGCAGGCCAGAATTCCCATCGGTGTCTTTAGGGTCCCAGTGTCTGTCCTGGGAATGGTCGTGAGGCAAATGAGGGGAACTTTAGACTGTCTTTCACACGTATCAGAAAATCTATTTACTGAAATGGCCAAAAAGAATGCATAACATTTACAATTGAGGGGGAAAAAGAAAACCAAACTCAAACCGTTGGAGCAATATCATTCTAGAGAATGCCATGTCTCTATGAAAAATACAAAAAAATTTCTGTTTTCAAACGCACCCACAAATCACCATTTTGCATCTTTTTTGTTGTTGTTGTTGTTGTTTGTTTTAAAGCTCTGGCACTTATCTGATTCCTTTTTGAGTTAGTTCAGCTCATTAATCTAGTAAGAAAGCTGCTAAAATTAAACTGAAAAACCTATGGGGAACAGGATGCCACTTCAGCCATGTTGTAGGGAAGCATTAGGTCAGCCTTCTGTCTTGTAGAAATATGTCTGTCATATAGGAAAATCAATGTGTAGCACTATCTTATTTTGAACTTTCTCATTGCTACTGGGTTCCTGAATGATCAAGATGGTTTAAACCAACAACAGGCAGCCCTCTAAGATACTCCCCAAACTATTGCAATGGAATAACTTGATCAGGTGAAGAGCTCGCTATGCAAAAGCTGAATATGATGTCAAGAATGCTTTGTTGTGGATTACCATTGTTTGGGATCATTTATCCCTTACCCTCCCATGTAGGTATAGGAAAAATTTAAGAAACCACAAGGCTTTTACAGCTGTTCTTGTATTTTGGGATCGTAAGGACTTGGGTTGGTAAACAAAACTGTGGTGAGTTTTACTATTGACTTTATCGCTGTTTCACTTTGAATTAACTGCTTTGCATTTCAGCTTACCCATCAGTATAATGAGAAGAAGAATATCTTCCTTCCTGCCCAAAAGATGTTGAATTATGCCTGTGATGTCACGGACTTAAAGACGAAAACCATTGTGATTGAAAGGAAGTATTGGCATGCCACAAGGTAACTGGAGTGAGCTGTGTTTCCTCCTCAGCTTCACTGTGATAGTAGAATTTTAATTAGCAGTTCCAAAACTTTGTCTTAGCATAGTCTGGTGACATATCTCAGTAGAGCAGTGTCCTAGGGTGACTTTATGATGTTGTATCCCCAGCCATCTGTTCTGTTAATGCTGGATATTATATTCTCTGCCTTCAAGACTGCTTCTGAGAGCAAAGGTGGGGAGAAGAAGAAGTACGGAGTTTGTTATCACAGGCTGCACTCACTCTTCTAAAAGCAACACTGCTCCACATTCTGTGCTGCACTGTGTTGTCTGGGCACTGATGGAGCAGAACAGAGTGTTCTTTGCTTTTCAGTTGGTTTAGCTGGCTGAGGCAGAGTTTTCCCTGGACTGTCTTTTTTCTTTCCCTTTTCTTGGAACTGTTCAAACCTGCTCCAGACTGGGACCTGGAGAGCACTGAGAGCTTGCACTTTGTGGCCTATGGGGGCCTACTCTGGGCAGCAGCCTTTCCTAGTGCCGGAGGGATTGATAACAGAGCAAGCATCCACAGGAGAGACTTTCTGAATTTGTTGTCTCTTCAGAGCGGCGATTGAGTTTTGTCATCTGGTATTGTTCATTTTTTGTGCTGGGGGGTGCTTTCCCTGGTAAATAAACAGATTTTTTCCACTTCTCTCAGAGGAAATGTTTCCCAGACCAGTTGAGGGGAGGGGCCGTGTAGGTGGGCTTTCTGGGGGGGGCCCCCTGAGACATAAACTTTAAAGAAATTTAGGGATTTTAGAGGAGCTGAGGTTTTAGTTAGAGATAAGCCTTATTAGAGTTTATCAAAATAAATAGGTAGGCCTTGTTGAAGTTAAGAGTTAGTAGTTAACTAATAATTGATTGCTTGTCAACATCATGTTTGCTTAGCTGGGTTTATCATGAAGAATATAGAAACTCATAAATAGCTTTTAGGAACATAAGACAATTGTAGGCCACCTCTGTTCTGAAACCAATTGAAGATGGGGAATGGGAGTTCTACCAATGGGTTCATTTGTCATATTTGCATTGAAAATGTAGAAAGTTCAGAACCAGGAAGACTTCATTTATTTCCTCATTTTGGAACCCCTCCCCATGAAAGGGACCACCGATTCATTTTGAGGAACAAACTACGTGTGCTTAATAGCTTTTGAACTAATTACCATACGAAGTGAGGAATGATGGGATGTACCTAAATTATGAATATGTATTTGTCTTTTGGGTATTCAATACTTGTATAGATAAAAAGACTCTGTTATCACCTCTAAATCACAGTGTGTATTTGGGAGCTATCCCGCACGCTGCCCAGCGTTGCAATAAACATACACTTTCTAATTTTGAACTGTTAGAGAGCCTTGGTCCGTCACAGTTGGATATCAGTACTAGATCAATATTTTTAATAAATCACCCCTTCTTGAGGATTGCTGCCAAATTTGCCCTAAACCAAGACAAGCAGGATCTGCGATTTAGAGAATGATGGAATCACTTTGGTTGGAAAAGACCTTTAAGAACATTGAGTCTAAATGTAATTAGCAAACACAACCATCAAGCAATGTTTTGCTGTCTGAAGAGAACATGGTTTATCTGGTAAGCTTTGCAAGTATTTGTGTCATCACAAGCATGCATGTCCAATGCATTAGATGGGTATATAATAAGAAACCTGTGCAAATCAACAGAATGATTCTCAGGGTAGGATATTGGCATGTTTCATCCTTCTTCCCGACTTCTTCCAATGAATTATTTTTACAAAGTAATGATTGGAATTGTTACTCTTTTGACGGTTCTTGTTGTATTACTGACATTTTTGGCATAGGAATGCCAAATAGGCTAATTCACCTAGTTTTTCAGATAAAGACCAAGATTTAGTGTTGCTTAAGCTGGAGGCAGAAATATTTAAATCTTCCAGCCTCCTTCTTAGTACCTAATTTCTATTACAATATCAGTGCACAATCTTGTCCCTTAAGGTCCAGCTAGCTCAGTTTATACCAACAGGGTGACATTAGTAGGGCTCACGTGATGCTGCACACAGAAGCCCTCGGGGTGCACCTCTAGCAGACAGTAATTCATGCACTTGGACCATCCCAGTGCTGACTTTGGATCACCAGAAGAGTAGAACTAGAGAGATTTGATGGAGAGCTCTCTGGAGGAAGTGGCCTGAAGAAGACAGCAGAAATCCCATCTGTGTGTTTGTACAAATAACGTGAATACCATTTACAGAAAAAGATCTTCAAATGGATCTAGCTTTTTCTGCAGACTATTTGTCAACTATATGCATTACATGGACAGTTCCACTGAGCATCTGAAATACAGCTGCGTTTAAGTGGATTGATTCAGGGTTGGAAAGCGGTGAAATAAAGCTTTTCAGGAATAGCTGACATCCAAGTCCCGCAGAAATTTACCTATTTTTAATGTCCAGATGCTTTTTAAAATCATGGGTGACCATTTAGCTACCTAATAGCTTTAATCAGAAATACAAAGAAAATTTTAAACTCCCATCTTTTATAGCTTGAATATTTTTCTTTGTTTATTTCCTGGTTTCCAATTCAGGTCTACAAATCATATGATTAGGTAATGAGAACTCATGCTGTATAAAAATATTTCGTGCTATACTTCCAAGTCAAGGCCATGTTTTTCCCGGAACTGTTTAAAAAAATAAAATTCTATCTGGATTCTCTCTAGCCCACACTCATCATTATATAAAGTCATTTAAATATTATATTTTGACTTTACATGGTGCAATTATATTCAGAAATCCAAGGCTCTATTGTTAGATTGTTTGTATGGTTTTCTGGCAATTCTAACTTCCCACAACCACCCTTGGCAGCTATATATTTTTGCAGCAAGGCATCACAGGGGTCTGTGAGAAGTTTGAATGTGAAGCAGAGCTAACATTAAAATACACGTGACATACTCGAAATATTTCACTTCCGAAAGTTACAGTTTGCTTAGATGGAAGGAAATATGAAATAAATAAACCTCACACAACATTTCTAAATCTTGGAAATCTATTACCTGAACTTTGAGTCAGTTTGCAGGACAGGACTCTGTAGAAATGCAAATGTGAAGTCCAAGGAATAGAGCAGAAGGTGTATTGGGCAGGGGTACAGAAGATTGCTCTGAAGGGTGATGTAAGCAAGATTGCATCCTATAAAGATAGCAGCTGCTTCTGCTGGTGCCAACATAGAGAATTTGCGCCACCAGCCTAGTTTTCTGGGGACATTTGACCTGTACACTCTTGAGGGCTTGTAGATGGGAATGAATGTGTCCTTTGATCTGTTTTTTTCTTTTGAATGTCTATGACCTGACTTGCTATTGTGTACTGTACTGTATCGTTTTAGAAACAGACACGTTTCATCTGTTTGAAAGCTGTAGTTGAAAGTGAGCTTGCAATCATGAGTTGGCTGTCAAAAGAATTAATTTTCTGCTTTAAGCAAAATATCAATAGAAACATTCCATCCACTCCTATGATACAGATTCCTTTTGAATTTACAGGGTAATTTGCATTAGTGAGTATACTGCATGTGCAATAAATACACCTTGCTTGGTTTCTAATGATGATAATAGTCCTCTTTGTATTACTCTAAGGATTGAACTCACCATCATTATTTTCCTGTTCTCATTGAACTGTAAAGGAAAAATAGTTTTGCATTAACCAAGGAGTAAAATGCATGGATTTAGCATCATTCTTGCAAGTAGTCCTCGATTCTGAAAATACCTCTCAGAAGCTGCATCAAATGGCAAAGCTAGACAGATGGCAGAATGCAGAACCTGCCATTTAGGATCAGGTACAAAATAACACCCAAGAAATTCTTCATGGATGCTGCATAAGTACAAAGACGCCGTTATTTAAAAGAGAAAAATAGTCAATGTGAAACGTGTTTGATGAATAAAAAGCTATGCTAATCAAGAGACTACAGTGCCAAGTGTGCTACAAGGCTTTTTTGTAATTAACATCATTCCCAGCATGAAAAAATACTATTTTTATTGTAGATTGCTTAAGAGTGCACAACAGTTTGGAAAAAAGTGCTTTGCTTTTTCTATTCATAGGAACTGTGTATCATGGTAAGAGATACTGTAAACAGGTTTTGGAAAACAATGTTATTTTGAAGATTCATTCTATTCAGAAATACTTCCCGTGAAAAAATTTGCTCTGCCTTCCATCCTGAAGACTCTTAAAGGAAAATGTCTTTGTTGCATTCTCTTCACACTAGTTCAGGAGCTCAGTCTTACCTGCATTCTAATGCTTTTTTATGTTCCTGATGGCATGGCTTAGACATCCTTGTCTCCATTACCATCATGATTTCCAGATCAAGTGATGAGAATTTTTCTTCAGGATTGGTGAAGTTAAGTGTCATAACATTTTTGTCAAGTCAATTTGAAGGGGTTTTTTTGCCAAAGGAATCTCTTCCTTCCTAATGAAAACCATTGGCAATAGCAAACCTACTCAGTTTTTCAGGAAGTCAAATAATACATCTCCACTGTACAAGGTCCTCCGTTTGTTTTTTTTTCACCGGAAGAAAACTGCTGTTTTCTTCTTCTTCTTCTTCTTCTTCTATCACCTTAGACTTACTTTCTTCCAAAATCTTTTTAAACCTTTAGATTACTTTCACAGTGTGCTATAGCATATGTATTTGAAAAGACCATTTGTACATATTCAAATGGCTTACTTCTAATCTATTAAGAAATGGCTGTACTTCTATTAAGGAAACATAAAGGTGCAGTAATATTTTTTCTTCTACAAAATTTAAAAAGCCCCAACTATTAAAAATGATACCAGCAAATGATGTCTGTAAGACTGAGGCAGGAGACTTTTTTCCAGAACAATGTGCAGTTCTTCCCAATTCTATTTTTCCCTCCGATTACTTTGTACAAAAATAGTTTTACACAGTCTTCTAATAGTGGCGTGTTACTAGTGGGGTAGAGTATTGCCCTGCCAGCATTGGAATTGACTCGACTGTAGTTGTGTTCAAATTTGCTGATGAGACAAGGTTTTTTTGCTGAACGCACTTCAGCAAGCAAGAGAGCTTCTTAGTCTTAAGATGCTATGAGTCCCAGAAGAAGATGAATGAGGTGATGACATGCCTTGTGTTCTGAAGAGAGATCAAAACTTATTTCTGGGGTCACCCCCCCTCTTGGTACAGAAAGCACACAGAGGGCTTTGAAGCAGCACTTTCACCCTCTTTGCATTCACTAGTAAATCGGAGACAGAGCTTGCCCCAAGGTTTGTGCAAAAATACTCTTTTGATGCAACTCTTAACCAGACAAAATCTCTGGGAAAATTTGCAGTGGCAGAAAGCAATTTTCCCTTCCTGGGAAATCTACTGAAACGGTTCAGAAGTTATTCCCATTCCCTGTTGCTAACCTCTGCTGTCTAGCTGTCCGATATGTTTGGGACCATGTTGAAATCATTCTAAACAATGTACTGATGCCGCACTGTTGAGTAAACATAGGTCTTTTCCATAGGTGTCAGGGAAAAATATTTCTGTTGGTAAAAATGATAGAAAACAATACCAGCATGGCAGAAAAACAATTACATCAATAGAATGAAGATGCCCAGAATTCTTCTTTTGAAGTTACACACAGTCAATATTTTCTAAAGAAGGTTGTGAAACTTAATAAGGAGTACATTCCACGTGACCGGTGCACAAGTTCATGTTTCCACCTTACAAAATACATATTATTAAAAGAAAAATGTTCTGCCTTGTAGAAAAGTAACCCATTCGTAATTTGATCAAAGATAGGATTAGATCAAGTATTCCTACAAGACAGTAGTAGTACTAGGAAAAGCCTTTTGGCGTCTATTTAACTACAGGAAACTTGAGAAAGCAGAAGAGTGTCCTTCCCTGCTGCAAGCTGTACTTCCTATTTGCTAGTGCTGCTTCAACATTGTCTAAAGAAAACTTGCCAAAATAAGACTATTGTATACAAGCAACTGTAACTATCCATTCCGTTCCAGCTAATTTTAACTAGCAAGTATGAGTCACACACTCTAATGGAATATTCTAATGCATAGATAGAGCATACCTTCACTAATAAATGGGGACTCTGGAAAAAGGAGCAAATGCAGTTGAATTTCAGGGAAGGAAATTATTGGAGTGCTAACTGCAGTCCCTCGACTTCACAAGAAATGATGTCTGGTAATCCCAACCAGAAACATATAGAAATCCATTTTCAAATGGGTTGCATCTATGGTCCTCTGCTCTTCCTATATGAAGAAACTGTGGTTTGAATCAATCTTCAAAATAGTATGCCTAAAGACCTTAGATGCCTCCAATTCTTTTGTTGGTTTTTTTTTTTTTTTTTCCAGAAGCAACTGTCTCAAAACCTTTTTAAAGCTGACATTTTCCCTTAAGATGCCATATTTTAAAAGAGCACCTTGTCATTTAACAGGGTATTCCAAACATCATTTACAAGTTTAGACTGAAAGTAACACTTTTCCTAGTAATCTTTCATTTTTTGCAGCTCAGTGCTAACATAGGCAGCAAAGAAGAGAACAGACCACAGCTCTTTCTGGAGCATCTTGAACAAATGCCCTTGCTTATGTTCTAATCATTCACTTCACCAAAAGACCTAATGATGAAGAAAAGGTTGTGAAAGCATTACTAGTAGTGCTACATGGCAATCCACGGGTGTGATTTCTCAAGCAGAATTTGTATCACATAGATGATACTTGGCAAACAGCAAATGAAGGGGTTTTCTTCAGCTCTCAGACTGATGTTACATGTCAGTAATTTAAAAAAAGATAACAAGAAGAAGGTTATTTTTTAACATGTGAATTTAATTACACTCCTGCCATGGACATCTGAATCTTATGAATAGACAGTGTCTGATTTAGAAAAAAATAAAGAATTACCACAGTTTAAAGAAACATAGGATCATAAACCCTTTGCTGATGGAACGTAGCCTATTCATTGGTTGAAATGAAGCAGGTAGACAGGACATATGAAATATTTTTTTGTGCATCAAACATTTATTTTCTAAAGTGATGCTGACAGATAGTGAACTCACCAACTTAGATATTGCACGGTAGATAAGGGTACATAACTTGCTCCATCAAGTAATCCCTTGGAACCATCATCCAAGGGGATTTTCCCCTGCATCTGTGAAAATATGCCTACCTTTTTCACAATACTTCTGCAGCAGCATTGTTAGGCCTGATCAGCTGGTATGGAGAGGGAATTATCGGCAGCAAGGTGACTGGCCAGGGCAATTTGCTTCAATGGATTTTGATCTCCCGGATATTTTGCAGACCTGCTTCAGCCCTGCTTGTCAAACACAGCCTTTAAAGGGTGCCAAACAATTGTTAGTCTGTACTGGGCCATATGCTCTTTATTCTCTCCCTCAACTTCTCCATCGCCTCTCATCTGTTTCACATGAGCTATGTTCAAGGTCCACAGGCTACTTTTCACAGAATCTTCAGGCCTGATGCAGTAAGAATGATGACTAGAACACAGCTGGGATCAATTTTCCAGTTTGGATAAAATGCATTCTGCACACAAATCCAATGAGAAGGTGTTCCCCCTATGCCCAGAAAAACCTTCACTAGTACTAGTGTTCTACGTAAACTGCAACTTAGTCTGAAAGAAAAGCTTTTTTCTGAGAGTGTCTAAGAGCTTTGTATGAAGCACAGATATTTGATATATGCAATTTTGAATACCAGAGGAAAAAGAAAACGGCACAAAGCTTTTAATGGTGCTGGTTTTAATTTTAAATTCCATGCACCTTTTCAAAAAGTGTCAGCTCAAATGCCCATCAACATATTTTAGTCACCTGTAAGTCAGTATTCATATAAAATGTGATTCAAATCAAAAGAATTTCAAACCTTTCCTCAAAGTTTATATGCCTAGATTTAATACTTCTGACACATATTAGATGAAAGGAAGACATTTTTTACTGTGGGGGTGATGGAACACTGGAACAGGTTGCCCAGAGAAGTAGTGGGTGTCCCATCCCTGAAAGTATTCAAGGTCAGGTTGGATGGGGCTTTGAGCAGCAACACAGGAGACTCTTGATGGTAGAGAAACAAAGTTTGAATCTAGAAGAAACTCAGATTGAAGTATAGGAGCAAGTTTTCCCTCAGCTCTTGGGGTAAAATCAAAGTGTTACAAAATTACCTTGATCTGTGATTTTCACTACTGTAACAGGTTAATGAAAACTATGCAGAAGATAGCAAATTTTAAAAGAGAGAAGAATTACAGCATAAAATACATGGGATGGGTTTCTACATGGGACAAAATCTCTGTATTTCCACACTTCCTCATGTTAGGATTTCATGAAGTGCCAAAGAAGGCGGCAAAATATCATTCAGGACATTATTTACTGGGGTTCAGCCTGGCCTTTAGTAGGAATTGGGTTTGAACATAATGCAGATATACCACACACTTTCCCTTCACTGAAAAATTACTGTTTACAATGAATAAGCAATGAGGATATAAAATTGACTGAAAGCATCTTAAAAAGGTAAAGTATTTCATTGTAAATGATCTGTGATCCAAATAGTTCTTCCACCTTAGTGAGGGACAAAAGAATTCTTCCATATCATGATGGTTTAAAATTGTATAAACCAATGTTTTCTTCTGAAAAGATATTATCTATTTTTTTCTATCTTTAGAAGAAAATATTCCTAGACATACAACACATGAGAATGAAGTAATTGTAAAGAAACAAATAATAT
Organism: Molothrus aeneus; assembly: GCF_037042795.1. NCBI lineage: Eukaryota > Metazoa > Chordata > Aves > Passeriformes > Icteridae > Molothrus > Molothrus aeneus. The sequence continues at coordinate 41,424 of NW_027099003.1, forward strand.
GAAAATATTCCCTACATATAATTAAATGAAAAGCTGTGTTTTAAATAGGAAGTAGATATTAAACAGAATTTTTACACCAGATATTTGAATTGTTGCACCAGCTATTTTGCCCACAAAGAGAGGTATTTAGCATTTCGGTCTTTTCCAAGGTGTTCATCATCTGCTATGCTGACCTCTGCGTGGGCCTAGGTGTGTGTGGAAGGGGGGCATGTGAAGGGGAGTGTGTATGTTTGCTTAACACTTGTTGTGGCAGATTCATGCCTCAGCTCCATCATTTGTTTTAGAAACTTCACAGAGAGTGGATATGAAGTTTAATATCAACAAGAGATCAATTCCCAAATCATCCATTTTACCCTACCTTATAAATCATATGCTTTGTTGCATATTTTATCAAATATACTTTCAAGCCACACGGAGAAATGAGAATGTGGAGAATCCCTCCAATGTCTTGCAACTTTTATGCAAACAGAGTTTCAAGAAAGGATCATTTCTTTTAAAGTACATCTGGGACAGGCATGATGGTGGTGTCAAGCTGCTGGAGTTTTTGTTGCTGGGAGAAGTCGTACAAAAGGATTGGTTTTTACATTGACTAGTTACTGAATCAAGTGCATGAATACATTGGAAATTCAACTGGGGGTTCCTTTTTCTAGCAGATTACTTCTAGAACGAGCTTGCAGACTGAAGCTGACTCTTTTGCTCTCTTTTTGTTTCTTACCTATTTTCTTGGCTTCTTTACCACTATCTACACAATTTTGGAACTTTTTTCCCAACTAAAATTGTTTCATAGTCTGATAATTAGGATACATTTTTTACAAGGAATTTTTAAAAATCTTTGTTTGAGTTAAGAAGGTTAAGGACTAAGGTCTTTTTCTTACCTTATCAATATTGGGATGAAATTGATAAATAAAGACTAACTCTTTCTTTTTATTTTCAACCCAAGTAGATAGTTCCCATACATTAATACATTTTGTGGACCAATATTTGCCATTCTGATGTAAGTTGTCCCTTCTTAACAATATACATTCTGTGACTATGTTGACAACACTATTGGTGAAGATCCTAACTGGTCTTAAACACACATAGGGAGAAATTTGCTCAGCCAGTGTCAGTCTTAAGCATGCCTATCAGAAGATCTTTCTATAGCTGGGGAATTTTCCCATGAAAGGGATTAAGTTATGGAAGAGACACTTATCCCAGAGTTTTGCATTCTTCTTGAGCACTACTTAAGGAACTTAGATCCCATGTCCATTTGGATCTCTCTCTGCACAGATCTTTGTCATGCCAGTGCTTGAAATGCATCTCTAAGAGAATTCACTAGCACAGAATGAACGAGAGTGGAAGGCGTCAGTGGGGCTCACCAGGTCCAACCCCCCTGCTTAAACCAGGCTACCTAGAGCCTCTTGCCCAGGATTATATCTGGGTGTACTTTTCATGTCTTCAAAGATCCAGGCTCCACAATCTTTCTGGGCAGTCTGTGCCGTGGTTCAGTCGCCCTCACAGTAAAAAATCATTTGCTGATGTGCAGAGGCAATCTCCTGTATTTCAGTGTGTGCCTACTGCCTCTTGTCTTTTCACTGAGCATCCTTGAAAAGACACTGGTTCCCTCCTCTTTGCACTATTCCTTCTGGGATGTATGTGTGCTGCCACCTAGAGAAATGTCAAAAACCTTCCTGAAGCCCAGGCAGACAATATTCCCTTCATCTACCGGGCAAGTTGATTCATCAGAGGAGTTTAAAAAGTTGTTCAGCATGAAGTTCCCCTGGTAAATCCATGCTGACTATGTTATTTTGTCCTCCTTCATGTGCCTGGCAATGCTTTCCAGCAATAGCTGCTCCATCAACTTCCTGGGGATAAAAATGACGCTGGCTGGCTGGCTTGTACTTTTCCAAGTCCTCCTAGTTGCCTTTTTCCAAGATGGGTGACATTTGCTTTCATCCAGTCTTTGGGCACTTTCCTCAGTCACTATGATCCATCAAACATCATTAGGAGTGGCCTCAGAATAACATCTGCTAACACCCTTGAGACCTGTGGCTGCATCTCAACAGGGCCTGTGGACTTCATGGAATACGTACCAATTCAGTGACTATGCCCATAAAAGTTTGCAAGGGATAAGAGAACGTATTAACAGGTACCTGAAGAGTGAGTGAAAAACTATGGAAGCAATCCAAAAGGACAAAGACTTGAGTTCCCTTTTCAGACAAAGCATCCTATCGTGGAGCTGAGCAGCTTTAGATCTAGGGAAGCTTCCCCTCTGAAAGGATGCAGAAGACATTCTTTTACCCGTATCCACTAATAAAATGTATTGACCATTCACTTGCAATACAAAAAAACTAAATTATTTCCAAAATTGTTGCCGCCTAACTAGACAATCATGTACTGGCTGGGTATTCCCCTAACAGATGACAGCACCTGCTTGATGCCTCTTATGCCTACAGACTATTTGAATTAGGTCATCTGAGTGGGGATTACTGGTCTGGGAACTTTCTTTCTGATGAATTTGGAAGATTTACTGAAGCAAGGACCTGAAGATGAAAACTTCATTTCCCACCAGTGCACTTTAACATCCACGGCTGTAATGCCATTGTTTCTCACCAACTGAGTCAAGAATTTATGACTACAAAGTGAATCAGCTCCAAAAGGAAAGATAAAGGCTAGAAAACATTCTCTCTTGGTAAAGCAAATGAAGTGACTAAATTCTAATCACTCGCTGGCCTAAAGCTTCAAGGAGGGGGAGGTGGACCAGGTTTCCTTCCACTGCCGTTCTCTTTGTCACCTCAGTGTTTTATAGGGGTATGCAGACATTCAAAAAGAGAGCTTTGCTGAATTCATAAAATTCAGTCTTAAAAAATAACTTGATAGCAGCTGAAATGAAAAGAACAAATAAAATGCAATTAATTCCACGGAAGCTTGAAATGATTATTTCTTCATTTTGCATTTGAGGATGTATATTGTGTGAGTTTGTCTTGTATTGTTCTACAGGTTTTCTAACTGGCACACCTTTCTTTATGAATGGACTGTCCTTTCCTAAATGCTCTCATATGGAGGAACATGCTTCTGATAAGAAGAGCACTAGGGTGTCTTTACTTGACCTTTTATTTTTACTGATGTTTGGTCCTTGGAAATGAATGGGGTTTTTCAATTGAAATGTCTTACTATTGTTCCCACAGGATAAGCCACAGGCTCTTCTGCTCAGAGCTGTCACTAGTCAGCTATTCTCCTATCTGCCTTTAAGTAGTTGAATGTTCTGGTCTAAAAGTAGCACCTTCTATGTAGCCATGCTCTTAGCTGCCAGTGTCATCTTGAATCCAAACACCCTCCCGCAAGGGACCGCTGGTTCTGTAGTCAACTAAGGGGAAAAAAACGGTCCATCCATGCTTCCTGATTTAAAATATAAAGGTATATAAAGGTATGGTGTCCCTAAACGATTCTCTGCAGTTGAACACTACTTATCTTTGCCGTGTTTCTTCAACTCACTTGCAAGTCATTCATGCGTTACCTTCTTGTGAGAATTGCTTGGTTTGAAGATGATTTAAAAGGGTATGAGAATACTTTTGTGCCTCTGCTATAAGGATGCTTTTCAAATCCACACAAACCTCCTGCAAATGCAAAAGCATTCATCCTGTATTGTCCTAGGCTACAATATAAAAATGTATTCTGCTCCCAACCTCAAGAGCTGCTGAAACCGGGAGGGGCATCGTTTTTTCCTTATCTCCTTATCTCTTAACGGGGCCATCCATGTCTTGCCACATGACTCAGAGATGACTCCCTCCAGGAGCCATTTCTGTTTAAAGGGTAATCAAGGAACCACTGCATGACTCAGAACAATTTGAGCCCATTGCAAGATGCTCTGCCCAGGGGGCAGGAGCTAAGCATCCCCAGCTGGATAGAATCTGAGTTTTGGGACACCACAAGCAGTCTTTCCACTGGCTTCCTAGAAGAACGGCCACCCTCACCCACTGGTCTTCAGAGGACAAGAGCTACCAGATGGTTTCTACAGGATCACCACTTCAACAAGACCATTTCATCCGGACTGCTGCCACCACCCTAACTAGCAGGGTGACAGGTCGTATTCTGTCCGTGGTTTTTCTTTTGTATTATTGCATGTATTTGGTTTTTCCCCTTTTCCTAATAAATTGTATTTCTGACTTGGAGTCTTGCTGCCATGCTGGATTTCTTCAGACCGACTAGCTCCTGACACCAACAGCCAGAGTGGGCTGCCCCCAGAAAGCTGTCGAATCCAGGGTGCAGCTGTAGGGCACAGCTGCTCTATGGCACAGGTGGACTGCATTGGGGATAGGACTGCACCGAGGGCAGGGACAAGGAACAGGGAGAGGTCTTCTGTATGTTTTCCAAAGGAGTTTCTTCCCTGGAGGGCCAGGGACAGAAAGACACTGACTCAAATGCATACATCAACTTAGAAATGGGGAGAGGTCCCAGAGGAGGATACAATCTTTAACACACTGGGAGCAACTGGGGGTGGACCACAAGGCGGGGAATACAATGTTTAAACCAATAGGGGACTACAGGGGAGGAGAATAACTTAAACAAACCAATGGGGTTTTGAAGACTATAAAATTGATAGGGAAGTTTCTAGAGAAAGGGGCAGGCTTGGGGAGGGATTGACATTCAGTGGGAGGAGGAAAAGGGAACAAAAGGGCAGGTCTTTGGGGAGATGGACAACTAGGGCAAAAACTAACACCACGGGGGGTCCATTAATAATAAAATATGCTACAACAGCACAAAACCGGAAGTATTCTAAAACTGACTACTCAAACTGCATTGCAATCAAAAACACACACTGCAACAGCGACAGCATCTCTTGCTGCTTTTGCTTTCAAACCAGAAGAGGTGCCAACCAAAAAATTAGCAAACTTAAAAGTTAACTGGCTGCAGTTTTGATTTCCTTCTTAAATATATTACTGCTTGTCTAATTGGCTTAGCAGCATGTCTGTTCTTAGTGCCAAGCAGGGATTCACTCTGCCAGGCATGGAGGAAGCTTCTAGGAGCTTTTCACAAAAGATTCACTTCTGTGGCTGACTTCTTCCCTCCCCACCAAAAACCAAGCCATGCAAAACCAACACCTTAACTAATCCCTAGTACTTAGTACGCATCCAATAATTCCTTTTAAACTATACTTTACATTTTTTACCAAATGCCCTGAAAAGAAATGGATCCATAATATTGATCAAAATAGTTCCAGTTCAATAGAAATATTGGGTCATGCAACTCTGGTTTACATCACTATTTTTTGTACAATCAACAGGAGCTTTTTTCGCCTCTAAAGAAATGTTTCCTGATGGTTTGGATCAGAAGATCCAGTATTGCCATGGTGAGATTTTTGTTTTGAAGGCCATAAGCTGTGCTCAGTGTTTTGGGTATAGTCTTTGTTGTGCCTTGCATATATTTTGGATAGAAAGCCAGTAGAGATGATGTCCTTGCTGCAGTAGCCATGCTAAATAAGGCAGAGCGTCTGGCTGATGTACTGGAGCTGTAGACTATCCACCAGTCTCCCAGGGCGGTGAGGATCTCTAAAGGAATATAATCTTGGCTATGCTCTGGAAGTTTTACAGAGAGAAAGAGCCTCATAGCTCTAATGATTTGTCTCCTGGAGTTCTGAAGAATATGTTGTAAAGAAGAAGGCTGCTGTCTTTCGCAACAATCTTCCACGCATTCAAGAGGATCATTTAACTTCTTGTCTGAGAATGAAAGAAATATTAGTAGTAATTAGTTCTTTTTTCTCTGTCGGTGCATCACTGATTGAGTTTGGGTAGGTTACATTTTATTTCTTTTTTTTCTTTAAATATTACATCGTAAGGTGTTCCAAATTCCCAAATTCTGCTTCACTTTATTTTGTAGGCCAGACTGGTTCATCTTGTCTCGGCTGTATTATTGCAGACCATATCTGAATGAATTTTTTTTTTTTTCATTTTGAACATTATTAGATTTAAACTGTATGAACAGAACACTTGATTTATCATTATTTTAGCAGTTTGGAAGGAAATAGAGAATTTTTAAGAAAATGACGCAACTCCACTTGTGGTTTTCAATGGAAGAGAAGAATAACAATGTCCTACATTCACAGCATTGTTTGCAGTAATATTGCAGCTAGTTTCCAGCAACTTAGGTCAGGTTCTGGAAGCAGGCACCCATGATAGTATAGAAGTCTAAGCAGTTTCATTTTGGCGGCTTTTCTTGAAAAATAGCTAATATGTCTCAACGTTGTGCTGAATCTTGTTGTACAGACTCTTCTTTTGAGGTCTGAACTCCTTGCTGGACTACTGTATCTCAGAATCAGCTACAGTAAACCTGTGTTTCCTTATAGCTTTAAGAATTTGGTTCTAATCTATAAAAGCAAGAAAAGGTTGCCATATTAATACAAGAGAAAGAAAATGTTAGGAAAGCAGTTAATGGCATGGGGATTTTTCCTACAAATTGGAGCAGAGATTTAGTTGTTTGATGGGGTTTTTTGCTTCTCAATGGAATTTTAGAAGTGGTTGGGAAAGAAAGTGTGGATTTTTCCAGGTTTGCCTTTAAAGAAGAATAACAGGGGAAACTGTTAAGAATAACAGGGGAAACTGAAAAGAATTAATCCAGAACTCTATGCCTTTCATACAGAGTTTCAGAAGTGAAAAGCAGGAAGAGACAGTCCAGACAAGATGATTGAATAGAATGAATTCAAAATAGCTTTCATTTCCCTCTGAATTCCAGCTCTAAACCTTATTAATATTAAGGTATTAATAGGAAATACATCTGTCCTAGGGTGACGTTATGATGCTTGTATCCCCATTCATGTGTTCTGTGAATGTTGGATATTATGTTCTGTACCTTTAAGACTGGCTCTGAAGAGGGAATGTTTTGTTTTGGTTTTCTTATCAACCTGGCGGGACACAGAGACTGCAGCTTTTGCTTTTTCTGCTTTTGCTTTTGGCTTTGCTCTCTCTCACTCTTGCTTGCTTCGCTTCTGCTTGCTTTTGCTCATTAGCTAGTTTAGCTAAACTGTCCAAATTTCTTCCTGGACCGTTTCTCCTTCAGGTCTTCCTGACCATTTTGAACCTGCTCCGGACTGGGACCTGGGAAACACCGAGAGTTTGCACCTTGTGGCCTGCAGCAGCTGGCCCAGCGCCGGAGGGACTGAGAACAAAGTGACCACCCCCCCAAGAGAGACTTTCTGAATTTGTCATCTTTTTCAGAGTGCTGTCATCCAGAATTGTTCCTTTTGCGTGCTGGGGGGTGCTGTGCCTATTAAATGAACAGGTTCGTTCCACTTCTCTCTGAGGAATCCTTCCCGAACCAGTTGGGGGGAGGGGCCCTAATTTGGAAATTCTCCTCCAAATTTGCCCTAAACCAGGACAACATCGCAATCTCTAAGATTTAAAAATGGACGATGAAGTTTTCTATCCAGTAAAGTGTAAGGCTTCACATTTTAATCTGATTTGCATTTTGGTGAAAGCCGGGCATCCTTTGCAATTTACCAGATAACAAGGGATTTAGAACAGTAAGTATGCAAGTAATCTTTTGGACCCTTCATCTCCCTTCTTATGACAATGAATACATTTATTAAGCTTGTTGTCCTGGTATGTTTTTATTCCATCAGGGGATTTGATCATACAAATGTCTAGTCATTCTTTCCTTGTTTTCAACCACTCTAAGAGCATTAATCAGAACTATTCAGTAGTTCTTGATCTGCAACAGTGACAAGCACTAGACTGGTAAGAGTCAGTGGGCATCAGCAGATCCCCTATGACAGCACGTGGCGGGCTGTTCTGGCAGGACTGAAGTTTGAGGGGCTCGAATTCTGTGAAATAGAACATTCGAGGGATGGGAAACATGGAAACAGATTCTGAGCTTTCAACCCAACACATGAAGAAGTAATAAGGCAGGTAATTTTCTGTGGAAATTTCTTTAGCCCCAGTGTTGTGGATGATGATCACTCTTCCTACCTCCTTTGGCCAGCTACCAGTTTTCCCCTCCATTACTCTGCTTATGGACAGAAAACCAGAAGAAGGGATTTTTGACCAAAACACCTATCAGGACCTTAGAGTGTTTTTTGCTCCAAAATGTTTCAAGGCAGATAGGGAAACAATTCCATTTTCGAGAGTGTGTTGAGAAGACAAGGTTGAAAGTTAAAAACCATGGGTTCTTTTTCTATATATGTTACTGATTGTGCTTATTATCTTAGTCATGTTATATATATATATATATATTTGGTAGGGTTTGTTCTTTTTTTATTTTTCTTGGGTTTTTTTTCCTTTTTTTTTTTTTTTTTTTGATTCATCCTTGAGATAAAAGGCCAAAAGTACAGAAAAGTTCTGTACGGTTAAAACACTTTTGAGATGCCTCATGCTGAAAAACTTGTAGCTACTGCTAAGGCCCATTGGCCAATTCCTGCTTCATTTCTGAGAAGGCCCATTGGCCAATTCCTGCTTCATTTCTGAGAAGCTATAAAATTCCCATCTGTATTTTAGTTCTAACAATTTGTTGTTATGGTGGAGATGCAAATTAAGAACAACCATTTTTGAATCTGTAGGGATGTATTTACCATTTTGTAGCTGCCTTTTCAGTTTCTGAGCCACTATTGAAAAAAAGGAGAAGTATCTACACTGTTTTCAACCTGTAGACCATCCACTACTGTCCACATGCTCAGATTCAAAGGCAAACAAGCCTGTCTGGCCTCATTGGGAGGAATTATTTGCATTCAAAATACTAGACTAGTATTTGATTTCCACCAGCAGAGTCCATTGGGCAGCTCCTGTCATCTGCATTTCAATATTTAATCCTCCTCTATGTTTACTGTGCAAAGCTCTTTCAGAATGATGGTGTGCCCACTGTCTCACCAGCTGTGACGTTTGCAGCGAGTCTCCCACGGAAAGGAGCTGTAAAAAAGGCAAGCCAGGGCAGTGATTTCTGTTGCTCAATACCCACAAATCAAAGCTATTTAGTCTAATTTAAGGCTGAAAAAGAATTCAAAATGCCTTCAAAGGATTCAAAAAATCATCAGACAATACTGCAGTTCAGTATTCAGGACAAGAGCATATCCCACAGTGTGGTGGTTTGACAGGAAATGTGTTTTCTGGGATGCTGTGGTTAGGCCAATGGATGTTCAGATTTTAATACTGGCACCTAAGGTGGCCATTGGGACATTGGATGCACCTCTGAGAACACAGGGTTAAAAGCAGGGCTCTCCCCTGGGAGGCTCTCTTGGGTTCCGGTCAGGGAAAGGTTCAGATCTCCCCTGCCTGGCTGCGGGCTGGGCGGGGCAGGGGAAGCCACCCAGCCCGGTGAGGTAGGCTGGGTCCCTGGCCAGAAGGGAGGTGAAGGCCCCTGCAGGATGGAAGGGTGGCTGAGAGGCATTGGGCAGCCCCCCCCCCCCCCCCCCCCCACCGCAGGAGAGACAGAGAGAGAGCTGGTGCCTGTTCTTGGCCGGCCGAGAAGGAGAAGAGGGGAGTGCAAGAAGGGGCCTGGCAGGGCAGCCATGGGAGTTCTGGACAGACAGAGCCTCAGATTTTTAACCCTTTTCTTGGATGATGGAAACCTTACAAATGCTAATCCTCCTGGAGTTGAATGAGAAGAGAGATATAGAGGAGATAAGAGGAAATGGGCCACGAGAGAAATAGAGAAGAACGCAGGTGGAAGAGATGATGGAGTAGCTTATGCTGGACTCTTTGTGTGTAGCCATGGACAGAGCCATGTTTCCTTGTGATACAGGGACTGCATTCTAGGGGGAGGCAATGCCTCAGGACCAAGAGGGTTCGGTGTGGGTACCCCTCGGCCCCAGGGGGTGAAAAATATGGGGGGGACAGATGTCCCAAAATTGAGACTGTGCCTTTTTGCAGTGGGATGAAGCATCCTTAAAAGTCGACCCTAGAAGCAGCTCTGGTCTGTGTTCAGTGGTGAGAGCACTGGACATGAAAGGAATAGGTCACCACTGGCACAAGAAGGACTCCTTGTCCTCTTGATGAACTGAGGATTGAGTATTCTGAAGGGTGGTGCTGGACCAAGAGTCGATGATTTGGGGGATGTATTGTATTGGGAATTTGGGGAGGAGGAGGAGGAGATGTATTTGTGAAGTTTTCATTTTCCTTGTGTGTTTCTTTTTTTTTTTTTTTTCCTTTCCCTTGTAGTTTAGTTAATAATTTTTTTTTTCCCCTAAGTGGGAGCCTGCTTTGCTTATTCCTGGTCACATCTCACAGCAGAAACCAGGGAGAGAGTATACTCATGGGGGCACTGGCATTGTCCCAGTGTCAAGCCATGACACACAGGCTGAGAGAATGAGGGCTGTTTAGCCTGGTGAAGAGAAGGTTGCATGGAGACCTCACAACACCTTCCAATATCTGAAGGGAAGCAGGAGAGGGACTCTTCATTAGGAACTCTGGAGACAGGACAATGGGCAATGGCTTCAAAATGAAAGAGGGCAGGTTGAAATTAGATACTCGGAAGAAATTCTTCCCTGTGAGGGTGGTGAAGCACTGGCACAGACAGCCTGGAGAAGTTATGGACACCCCAACCTGGTGTTCAAGGCCAGGCTGGATGGGGCTCTGAGCAACCTGAGCAAGTAAAAGGTGTCCCCGCCCATGTCAGAGAACTAGATGGCCTTTAAGGTCTTTGTCTACCCCGGCCATTCTATGATCCTGTGATTCTGCTGTGGTAGCGTTCAGGATGGAGCGTGTTCTGCATGTTGGCCATTTCCAATACACCATTGGTTCCAGGTGCCTTACACTAGCTTGCTCCCTGAAAATTCGGTCAGAATGAAGAACATCTCTATATATATTAGACACATAATAAATGAAGAAATGGGTTTGCACATTTGTCCACTAAGTTGTGGATGAGATTGCTGTGAAGTTTCATTTGGTTTTCTTGTTTGCTCATGAGGCCGACGGTCCTTGTGTCAGCTGCCTCAAAGGCAGCATTTGCCTCCTCCTCCTCCCTTCTCCCTCCTCCCTCTTTCAATTTCTTTCCCTTGACAATTTAATGTCGTTTTCCCTTTCATACCTGAAAATCCCTGCATGCTTCTGGGCTTTCTCCTTTTTCATGCAGATCTTCTTCCACCCCTGACAATCCATACTTTTCATACCATAAGGGCCTGCTTGCAGGCATAAAAGACTTTGATTCCTTATTATATCTATGGGAATTTAATTAATAGCTTCATGCCTTTTCATAGAAAGAGTAGGGAATTGATAGCTTGTTCCCTGAAGTACAGAAGGAAGAGAATGAAACATGAATCATGTGGAGTGGAAAAGTTGCTCTCTATTTTCTTCCAAGAACTACCCCAAAAGATACAGGGGGTGATGAAGCCTGGCTAGATGAGTTTCCCTTCTAATGGAAGGAAACAACCACGCCACTTCATACAAGTCAGTCCTATAGAAGAGAGAAATTCACTTCTGGGAACATTGCAGGATTTGAATGCAGAGTCACACTCATCCTTTGTTGCTTTGTTGTCTGCTTGGCATGGAACACGCTGCTTTGAAGAGGGAAGTGACTAACAGACAGTCCACTTTACAAACACATATGCTTCCCTCTTCTTCTGAGACCTCAGCACAGAGCCCTCTTTGGCATGGTACTTCAAGGTAAGAAGGAGCGGGCAGAGGGCACTGCGAACAGACAGCAGTTTGCAGGTTGTATAGGAAAGAGGACTGCCCCTTGAATGTGGTGCAAATACAAACTTCCACCAGTTTCAGGGGTACACTTCAGCCAAGCTTGTTGTCCTGGCACATTTTTTCTCTGTGAAACGCTTTGCGGTATGATCTGGACGACAAGAGATGCAGAGTACGGGGCTACGTAGTGCTGAGAAGGTAAATGTCTGGCCCCAGTGTCTTTTGGCAGAAGCAGTGCACTAGAGCCGTTGGCTGCTGCCACAATGATCTGTGTGAGAAACAGATGCCTAATCCCCTCCGGGAGAGTAAAAGCAGGATTGGTTACAAGAGTCAAAGAGCACTGGGCTGGCGGCTGCCGCATACCAGCTGTAAAAGGAGCATGACTCCTACTGGCCTACCAACCAAACTCATGGTGGCAGTGGTAAAGATTAAAGTTCAGTGAGAGCTATTTGTGCTGCTACCTATGGCCCTTCTGTGGAAACAAATGTGCCTACCTTTAGGTTCCGAGATCCAGAGAACACAATGGTAGTTGCAGCGGAAAAGGGAAGGACAGAGCGCACTGGTGAGTTTGATGTGGCTTACACAGGGCAGGCAGAAGGTGCAGCCCAAGTCTCGCTTTTATTTCTAGAGCCTTTTTCTACGCAAACAGCTGCTGGATGTTTGCAACAAAGATGTGAGTGTGAAAAAGTGAGGGCAGGTCTATGTGGGAAAGAAGATACAAAGCATTGTGCGCAGTTTAAAAGCTGTTTAGAAAAAAAAGGAGTTACTTTGAGAACATCTTCTGTCTTGACACTTCCACCTGTGTGATCTTTAGCTGCTTTGGACATGTCCACAATGAAAGAATGTGAAAATATTTGCGCTGCCAATGTCAGGTTGCACAGGAAAGAGGGTAGGTTGGCAAATGCCTTCTGTCCTGGCACATCTGTCAGTCAGAAGTGCAGCTGAAAACGCTTGGCTGTAGCGATAGTCTCTGTCACTTTGAGAGAATGTGCTGATGCACGTATATATATCATTGAGAAAGTCCGTGAGAATCGCTAGTATGTTTCGTTTGGTTGACAGACTGCAAAGGGAGCGTTATGGCCAGCACTGCCTTTTTGTTGTAGGACTTTTTCTTTGAGAGCAGCCGCTGGACATTTTGAAGCGGTTTGGGATCTTCAAGTGTTAGAGTGCAAGATGGTACCTAGATCTTGAGGGAAAGTGCATATCTCCAGGAAGCTGAATGCAGTTCAGTGGGTGCAAGTTACATGTTGAGCAGCTGATGGCCCAGAAAACTTTCTAAAATGAAGAGGCCATGCTGCAATTGCCTTTTATTTTGAAGCTTCTAAACTGTGCAGCCAACAATGAAATGATTCTTTTTCCTTCTCTGCTACATGCAGGATCCCATTCTGTCAGTACCCGAGAGCCAGGATCCACAGCGGAGCTCTTGTCCCTACACTGCTCCCACACGAACGGGGCTGGGCTAGAAAAGTGCTTGTCTTTTTCCTGGGCACTGTCAGCGCTCTTCTAAATAACCACACCACAGCATTGTCAACTCACAAAACCAGGACACGCACCGAGCCCAGCTCACAACCACCCCCAGGACCCAGCCAAGTCAGAAACGTCCCTGCTCTCCAATCAACTGTGTCAGGACAAAAGGATTTCACTGATCTTCCCCTTCCAAGTGGATACTCTTCTTTGCCCCACACTCAAAGGCCGACACCAGATCTTCTGCCCTAACAAACTTTTTCTCTCTCACAGAGCCTGGTAACAAACTTGAAAATGTCGGCTGAGCTCGCAAAACTGTTGGTGGAGAAAGCTCTTTGCTGCCTACAATTTCAATTGCACCCATCAAACTATAAACATGCACCCTGCTATCGCCACTTTCCTTCTCAGCTCTAGGTACCACCGTAAGCCTTCAATCTCTCAGAGTCAGGATCCAAATGGGATGGCACCAGGGACTGCTCACACAGTCCCTAAAGCTACAAGGGACAAAAACCTGTCCTGCAGAGGCCTGGCCTGGCCTCTGCATTCCCACTGACAGTTCAACAACTCTAACCCAGAGAACTGCCTATTGGGAAAAGCCTTTCAATTCACTGAGACCACCCAAAGTGGCCACCCAAACTTTGCCAAAGGGAGGAGGAACTAGAAGCCCATCTCAAAAGAAATGGCATCCCCTCCTCCAAAATCCAAAGCATCCAGGGCCTGATCCTCTACAAAGGTGTCAGACCACTGCTATTGGGCATTACCTGTGCGGGGCACTAGCTAGGCTGCACACCAAGACCCAGCGCAGCTCTTTACCTTGTCCAAAAGAAGTGTGCTGGCAGAATTTCAAGAAGGCTGCCTTGAGAAAGTGGAAAACACAGGCCAAATGGATTCTTTCAGGAAGGAGACTGCCTTCCAAAGATGGATACCGACTCCATGATTGTACAAATTGAGTCAGTGCTTCCAAACCAAATATGCCAGGATAGAAAGTTGCTGCCGCCCTTAAGCTGCACGACACAGCTTCTTATCTGCACCTCCAACACTGGGGCTAAGTTCTTTCCTTCCCATGAGAAAGCATTGCTGTTCTCCTTCAGGAACTTACAGAGCAAAAGTTGCATACCACGTCCGGTACTGACTCTGTCCAACAATGGCTCCTACACAGAAAGGACCAGGACAGAAATGTCTTGCTGTACTATACCTTCCCACGATACCTTATCATCAGCCCTACCAACATTGCCACCGTATCTTTTACTTCCCAAGCAAGGAAAGGCACTCCAAGTCACTTGGCTTTGCCTTGCCTCCAGTACCATGCCTAGTTTTCCTAGCCTACCCTACCCTAGCTTTGCTTGCTTGCCTATGTCTGCCTTGCCTAGCCCTTCAAATAACTTCCTGGCTTTGCTTTGCCTTGTCTACCACTCTTTGCCTTGCCTTTCATGCAGGTAAGGCAATGCAAAGCAAGTGTAGGCAATTGTAGGCAAGTCAAGGGACAGGTTGGCAAGACTGAAGCCGTGAGGGGAAAGCAAATGGAGTGGTAGGTGAGACAAGTCCCAGAAGTTAGAGGCAAGGCTGGGCATAGGAGGTGATGGTAACCGGAAGGGCTAGGCAAGGCCAAGCCCTGTAGGAAAACTGCAGGCAGGTCAAATGTGAGGCATGGGTATGCAAGGGAATGCAAAGCAATGGAGAATTAGCAGGGCATGGCAAGGAAACTGGTTGGTTGCCCAAAGCAAGGCAAGTGGCAGGTCCATTCAAAGACTGCTGGTACACAAAAGCGGCCCGGACCGACCGCTCTGTCCAGCCTTGATCTTGCATGGGTCATGTTTAATCTGCACCTAAGACACTTGAGTTGCCTGCTTTCCTTTGTATGCAAAAGAACTGTCATTCTGCCCCTGAAGCCCAAGGGTGAAAGATGAACTTTGTGTCCAAAATTCAAGACATGTAAGCATAGATGTCAGAAGAAAGCTGTCAGGACAGATAGGTGTGCTTGCACGTGGCCTCCTCCAGGCTTCCTCTCACAAGCTCCTGAAACGCTGGGGCCTTGAGAAAAAAAAGCCAGTGGAAGCCTGGAGAATCCTAGGAGAAGCAGGCAGGGCAATGCATGTGGAAGAGATTCCACAAAAAGAGAGGTGGTGAATTCCAGGTGGGGGACTGATGAGCAAGGTAATGCAAGGCAAGGAAGGGGTTCAAGGACAAGGCCAGACAAGTGGTGGCTTTGCCAGGCAACACAAAAGAGAGGGAGACAAGGCAATAAGAGTCCTAGAAGGAGAAGGAAATGAAAGATTGGAGCTGGACAAATGGGAAGGAAAAGAAGGATAGGTGAGCAAGTCAATACAAGGCACTGGCTTGGTATGAAGGGCAAGGGAAGGACATGCATGGGTCAGGAAGGCAAGGGAAAAGAAAGGAATTGTCAGCAATGACAAGAAATGCAAGATTGGGTAGGAAAGGCAAGGCAATGTGGGGGAGGGATAGGCAACACAATGGGTAACTTAACAGGAAATGTCCATGCACAGCAAGGCCGAAGGAGAAGTGGTAGAGAGGTCAAGGTGGGAAATAGGTGAGTGTGTGCAGCCAAGAAAGAAAGAAAGAAAGTGCGTAGCTCTCGTGTGTGTGTGTGTGTGTGTGTGTGTGTGTGTGTGTGTGTGTGTGTGTGTGTGTGTGTGTGTCTGTGTGAAGTTTGCAGGATGTAAAGCAAAGAAAGGTGTCTCTTGATTGTGGAGTGAATGGATGTTTTCGAACGTAAGTGGCAAGGTCCAAGCAACCTTTTCATCCTGGTACATCTGTGTCTGTGAGACATAGTCAGAAACATCTCCTTTTAGATTCAGACTGCAAGCAGGACATAGAATGTGACTGTGTGAATAGCTGAGCAGGAAAGCACATCACATCAGCATGTTTCAACAGAAGCAGTTAGTGCGAGAAGGAGATGGACGTGTGGGACTCCAGCAATATGGCAATGCACTCAGCTGAGAAGCAAAGTGCAATGCCTCGGTGTATGCTCTGAAAATAAAAGGCTGCAAGGAAAAAGCAAGATTTCACAGGCCAGTGAAATCTTTCTGTCCTGGCACACTGAGCTGTTTGAAGGTGAACCGCTGTTTGGTTTCACTAAGGACTCGGAGACATGGAGAGGATGTGCTTGTCCATGTAGCTGAGAAGGAAAGTGAGAATCACCGGTACGTTTGGCAGAGTTTGTAGGCTGCGAGGAGAAGGTGACGGCCAGGCCTGGCTTTTGGCTGTGGCACTTGTTGCAAGGAAGAAGCTGCTGGATGGTTAAGCTTTTGGGGATCTGCAAGAGTGAAAGACTACGCTGGTACCTCATAAAACTAATGCTTGTTGATCATCTGGCTGAATCTATGACATAAACCAGAAGTGAAATTTCCCCCCATTTCCCTCAGTTTTTTCACCTTTTCATCCAACAGCCTGGGCCTTTTTCAAGCTGCTGTCAAACGCCTTGCCTTGGAAGCTAGAAGTATCTCAGTTCACCTGCTAAGAAACACAGAAAAGAGCTCAAGTCAATTTCAGAATTGCTCTGAGCAGAGCTGGTGTTTCGGTACCGTAAATTTCCATTGCGAATATGTGCAAAAATCACCATTTTATTAGGCAAAGATTTGAAATACACTAGCAGGTTCATCTTCTTGTCGCTGCAGTCCTTGGAAGTTTTGCTATTTACTGAAACAGGAAACAGGTCAAACACGAGAAGCTTAAGAATCCAAGCTCACTGCCATTGTACAAATAGCACAAACTTGATGAATTCAAGTTACCATTGTAACATACAGAATGGCTCTAGTCAAGCAAATGGATGTGTCGTCCTTCACGGGGGCAGAAAACCTTTCTACCACGTGAACTCTGGGAGTAATCCATCATGCCTCAGTGTGCTGTGGCTGGTCAGAGAGCTACACGATGGGTCTCTTTGCCTATGGCACTCTCAGGGCTCAAAGCTGCACATAAACTCCCTCTCCTTACAGACACGCTAGTAAAGCCCACCGAAAATGCCGTTCTCCAGACAGCTTACTGAAACCAGCTAGGAGTTCCCAGCATCACGCTGGGCACTTCTGTCCACAGATGGCTTTGCTTTTAATGAACCAGAACAGAGCTGCGTTTTTCTAGTCTTTAGCTCTACTAAGGTATTTGATGTAACATGGTGTGAAAAAATCTGTTTCGACAATGATAATAACAGAGGGGATAATGTACCTTTTGCTGCTCCATTCTTCTTTTGCTGCTCCATTTTGCTTGCTTTGTTATTGCTTTCTGTCAAAGAAACGCCAGCAAAATCCCTCATCAAGTCCTGCTGTGAAGACAGACTGCCAGAAAGGTAGAGAAACTTTGAACCTTTTCAAGACCCTTGTAGCACATGTCTTGGTCAATTTGTATGCAGATCCCTTCTCCAGCAGGACTTTTTTGCACCGTTAGCGCACATTGAACTGAATCCAGTACAAAAGCAGTGAATAGAGGAACTTTTCTTTTCATTGGAATGGTGATAAAAATGCATATCAAATAAAAGCATTTTAGAGCAGCAGGAAGATTTTCTATGTAGCTAGCAAATCATAAAAAGATGCATATTTACCGGTGGGGTTCCTCTGGGAATTTCAAAGAATTCCAGACAGAAAACACAGCTTAGTAAACTGCAAATCTAAATCACAGTATCTAGAAAGGTGACATGAAAAAGAGCAAGAGGAAGAAAACCAAAAAGAAAACCAAAGGAAGCCAGAAATAAGGCACAACCTCTCCTCCTTCTCCGCTTACTACAGTACCTTAGAAGTACCTACGAGTGTCCTAACAGTCACATAAGTAGAAAACTGTGCCAAGAACAATTGTGGAAACTGGAAAACCATGCTATCCCAACAGAAACATAGGGTTTGCTTTCACGACGATTAAATCTGCATGCAATGCGTACGGTAAGGGTATGTTTTGTATATTCAAAAACAATTCAAAAATATTTCCAAATTGAAGGGGCTGCTTTTTATTTCTTTTGAATTACTTGGCTAAATATGGTGCACGTTAAAATACTGCAGAGATGTGGTTCATTTTCCAGATGCCAACTGCAAAGGAGGGAAGCATTTTGTGTGCTTAAGAAAGTCAAGTATTGGAGAGTGTTTTTGTTACTTCTTTAGAAGGTTAGAATATGCGTAAAAGATGCTAGCTGGGGACTTACAATTAATGAATTATTTACTGTCACTAGGTCAAATGACATTAGCTTTCAAAAAGGAAAAGTAGTCTTATTCCACGTGCCAATTTTAAAGCAGATTAATAAGCCTTCAGCAGAATATGGATATGAAGAGGGATATGACATGAAAGGGTAAGCAACACTGGTGACAGCAAAAGGCTTACCTGCTTCACACAAATACAGGAGATAAACTACTATTTTTACACAAACATTGCTATCCAGAGCTTTCCTTGAAAAGTTTCAATGCCAATCATGACAGTAAAATTCGGAGTGACAGTAAAATTCACTCTATCATGAATAAAATTTACTCAATCATGACAGCAAAATTTGCTCAATGATGAGTAAAATTCTTCGTGTAAGCGAAGTACCTTAAGCAAAGGGTAGCTCAAGCATAATTGGCATTTGATGTCAACAAAGGCAACTTGGCCTGCACGTGTCACATCTACTGCATTAAAAAGCTTACTCTGTCTCAGATTCCTTTTGAGGGATACCAACGCAAGCCGTTAAACTGCATGAAAATGATGACTTAAAGGAGGACATATTAGAAGAATGGAATAATGGTTAATGTTCTTTTCCTTCCAACTGCTTTCTTTGCCCTTCTAAATTTTTTAAGTCCTTCCTGGTATCACCGTGATAGCAGTGCAGCAAGTGTTTGGTTGTAAGCTGTCCATATTGCCAGCTTCTGGACTGCCTTCAGAAAACTTCCCACTGGTTTTGGATAGAAATCACAAGCAGTAGAGATGACAAAGACTGCAGAAACCTTCTCATCTCCTTCTAGAGCAGGAGCGTGTCTTTGACCCACTCTTAACTAGACAACTTTCATCAGTCATGAGAGAGTCTCATGTTCAAGAGCTAAGCAATGACAGCTGTAAATGACAAAAAGCACACTGATATTTTCTTGGGACTCCAGCAGAGAGCAATGAAGGAGCTTGAATTCACCTTCTTGGAAAGTTTGAAAATGCACATGAAGTTTAGGAGAGGAGCTAAGCCATGGTAACTTTTGTTGAGTATGTCTGCGTAGACAGAGTTTCCATCACCGCAGAAGGAATGTCATTTAACCCACATAATCATCTCTAGCTGCTAAGCTGCGCTTACTGCAGATTATCCGCAACATATTTTACAGGGTGAGCTTTTATGTGTAATCCCTGAGTAACATTCCAGAGAGAAGTATTTTGGAGGGGGGGAAAGCCCAACTCTTAACTTTTTCAAATAATGGTTACATTTGAAAGTCAAAAAAGATGTAAAACCTTTCTTTCCTAGACGTATTACCAGCACAAACTGTACCAGAATTTACGACGCTTTTATTATGGCAGCATAACTCTACCGTGGACGCTCTGGCTCTGGACTATTCCTTAAGAAACAAAGTCCCCGAGAGAAATAAAACAAAATTAGCCAAAAATATTGGGCTGGATGATTTCAAAGGCTATGTACTAAAGGCCAAACACTTGTAATAATAGTAAAGAGTGGACTAAAAGTTAAAGCATTACTCAGTTCAAAGATATCTTGTTCTCACAGAAGACTGTAAAAAACCTCTCTTTTTCTGGGTCTGTTTTGTGCATTTAGATGTACCTTCTACTCCTTTCCACTGTATGCGAATGTTTATGACAAGGTTGGAGGACCTCATGTAACCTTCTATAAGTAAAGAAAGAGAAGCCAGTAAAGCAAGGCAAAATTGTTAATGGCAGGTGGAAAGAGGGAGGCCAAGAATAGAAAACAAAAGAACAATAATAATTAAACGCCCTCCCTGTCTTCTGTGAAAAGTAAAGGCACAGACAAGAAAGAACAACTGCAAAATTCTCACGAGAAAAACGCACTTTATCTGGCTCAAGTATTTTGTGCTACATTTCTTGCTGTTTTCTCATGCCAAACATCTTAACCATTGAAGGTGTCCCTTTTCTCTTTCTGGAATACAGCTAGGAAGATGGCTGTGTCATTGCTGTCAAGCTGTTATTCTCAGAGGTGTCCAGTTGAAAGTCCTAGATGAACTGATTTGCTCTGTCTCTTTAATAAGGCATGACTTAACCACTTCCAGTTTCAGCAGCTGGACTTGCCCAGCCCTACAATTCTTTAATCTTTGAATGGTTATATAAGCTCCTTGGCAACTGGCATTTGTAAGTCCATGAAACTGTGCAGAATTTGCACTATGAGATGATGCCAAATGAGTCATGGCAGTAGATTAACTAGGACATGCAAAGCAGAGAGGAGGGAATGAGAGCACAAGAAGAGGGTACAATCTCCTTTTTTTCTGCAACAGGGCTAACACCGTAGAAATCAAAAGGAACACAAATCCTCCTAGGGGTAGTTCTTGCAAAAAACAAAGACTTCTTTTTGTGTTCACAGATCACAGCAAAATGCGGATGACAAAACCAGGCCATTAAGTCACATACAGTATGAAGCAGTATGAAAGAGGAAAGCAGCTGAGAGCGTCAACCCTGCTGAGTAGTCTCAGTATTCTTCTCGACATTAGCAGAAATTTGAAATGAGGCTCTGAAAATTACAAAGGAGGCAGAAGAAAAGGGAGCAATGACTCCTCTGGCATAGTGTTTCCTAACAGGGATCTTCAAAATGTAAAGATTGTATCATCCTTTCAACTGAAGGAAGGTATTAAAACAACAGGAAGGAAATGGCATCACATGCTAGAAAGACTGGGCAGTGTACTTCCAGACAGAAAGGCCACTGATGGAAAACCGACTAAACTGGCACCAATGCAGCAGCATTGTATTAAAGCCCAAAAATACCCACCGCTTCACTCTTTGCCATTCCGTTCATACGGACACGGCAGCTCTGCAACATTCCTACTGATCATCTCCTTGGCAAACTGGGAGTGAGGGTCCCTAGTGATGCAGAGTCCCCAGGCAGGTGCAGAGGAGAGCTGCTTTTTTGCAAAAACCAGGCTTTTGAAGCACTCAGGCCTTTATCAGTTCCATAGCTTTAAGCCATAACAAAATTCATTCAACCAACCATCCTACACCACGCTGTGAACACGTGACGATTCTAGAACTTGTTGATCTACCTCTGATTCAGCGGCCTCACCTTCCCATAGTCCTTTTCTGCTTAGCCAAAGTATCGGGCCTCAGCCCAAGGCCTTCCTTTTGTAAGCTTCTACCTATATGCAGCAGCAAACCACTACTTTTTTCCGTGCCAAGAGTTTAAGTAGATGATTTGCATCTGCCCTTCCGGTGAAACATAATGGGGAGAGAAAATCCTGTCGGAAATGTTCAGTCCTTCAGTTTTCTAGACAGGCCAAATCAAAAGAAAAGCAAGCTATAGGATTGTGTACTTGCTCTTACAAAGCACCTGCTGCCCTCTGACAATGAACTAGCAGAAAACCAGCAAAAATAAGACTTGAGGCAAACAACCCTTTGAAGGGAATTATGACATGATAAAGAAAGACAACACATTTCCAGCTTGTCGAGATACTTGAAATGTCAGCAAAGGCTTGAGGGCAAAGGCTGAACGAATGGGGAAAGGTTACAAGAATCCCAAGAAAAACATGACCATGGATTAAAAGAATCCCAACAGGTCAACTGACCTGTTGAAGTTTTCAGGAAATCAGTGGCTGCTGATTTAGATAGGCCATTCAAGTTAATTTACCCGCGCACCTTCCACTCCTTTTTCACCTGTCACCATCACAGGGTGAATTGTGACCATGGAATCACAATTCTTTGGATTCTGTTCTTAGCTTTAGGAGACAACTACAGCAGCTGAAGTAGCTGTTACTGATGTGATACCCAGGAACACAGAGTTGACATGTTTCATTCATGTCCAATCACAACTAGCAATACTAAGAGGATAGGATTGGCCTCTTTTCATGATGCTTTTCTTATTTTACAGCCTGCTATGATTCTGCTGAAACTTTTTCATTAGTTTCTCTCTAAAAAGGAGAAAGTCCAATGTCCCTCCCTACTGGTGCAGGTTTACCATTCGGTTTGTCGAGTCTAAAAATGGAATTGGAACTAGCAGGAATTACTGTGTTTAAAGCGTCCCGTCCGTTCAGACAATCTCAGGTCGATAAAAGCCTAGATGTTATTGGCTAAATACTGTTTCCCCCAAGAGCGGACGCACGCAATTTAATCCAACTTTTTATAACAAACTCCAATAATACAGAATCCAGTCATACAAAAGAGTCACAAAGAAGCAGGAAGAATTATCGGACCATTTAGGGTAGCAAACTTCTCACCTTCTTTTGGAGTGAGCATAATCTGCTAGCTGAAGTAACAAACTTGAGGACAGAAATCGCCCTACTATTGAGAAGTTGTTGACAAGGGAACCACCTAAGCTGTGTGACTTTCCCTTTTCTATCCATTGGTCAAGCCTAGTAGCCTAAAATTTACGGGCTCAATCAAAGACAAATGCAATCTAGTCAGAGGTCTATGAAAAGTCCAAAACTAATCAGAATTCTTCTTAGACAATGGAAATGGAAGCAGAGCTACCAATTTCCTTGCAACATATCCCTAAAACTCATTCCTTTCTAGTCATAGCTAATGTATAGCCACCAGTACAATCAGGAAAAGATGAAACTTACAGATGTCAGCGAGGGAAGGATTTGAAAGAACTCTTCCCATTATTCATCGTCTAGACAGCAACTATCATTAAAATCAGAGCCCTTTTAGTAGGGCTTTCCTTGTGGGAAATTCAGGACTCCAGGACAACGGAGCAAGAGGATTAAGCAGAAGCCGTTGATTGTTGACATGATGCACTTACACATTCTAAATCTCTGCACACGCTAGGCCCGCATTTTTATCTTGGTGCCTTTGTTATGTCCACGCATTCTGTGTGCACCTCTCAGAAGATACGTTTGGTTACAGTCCAGGCGCTTTGCTGCCCCCCGTTATCGAGTTCTTGTAGTCTTGGAATTTGGTTTCTCAGCTTCTCTTTCTTATTTTAGCACGGCTTATGTCTTAGTAACCTTGATGAATTCCAGAGGGCTCTGAGAAAATTCTGATAAGAACATATTCCAGCTGGATGGCTGGTGCACCCTTTAGTCTAAGAGGTTCAGATACATTGCTACAATTTCCCCCTTCTTCGTCTTGCACCAGCTAAACCCTTTCCCACCCTATTTTCTTCCAAGAGGCTCACCAGTTTCATGATGCATGGAATAACAAGAAGCAATATAATAATGACTACTAGTAACAACAAAGTTCCCTTTACAAGATCTTTCAACCATCGAGTTGTTTCCCATCTCTCAAACCATTCAGGCGTAACCCTCTCATTCCCAATCAATTTCTTCATGTTATCTTGTCCTTGTTTGAGTTTCCAGTGAATGACTGCAGAATGGTTAGAGAGGTTCAAAAAACACATTCCTTCCAAATCCTCACACTCTTGCCCATGTGCTAACAAGAAAGCTAGAGCAGCATTATTTTGCAGTGTGCAATGACTAATGGTATCTACACCAGTGAGAACCTGATTTAAAATCGCTGATCTTACCTTGAGTTGTTTGACCACCCAGCATCGCAACTTAATAAGCAAACTCAAAGCTTGACCAACAGCGACACCTGCTGTCAGGAGTGGCGCAATTAATAGAGAGGAGCGCCCAAACCAGTACACAATTGAGGCAAAGGCGTTTTAAGCTTAGGCTTCTTCTTTCAGTTCCCTGGAGGCGAAGGGAGTTCTTCACACACAATGCATTGTGCCGCTGGCGGTACGTTCCGGTGGGGCGCTTGTGCCGAAAGACGCCCAGGACACAACGCCGTGTTGTTAATATTTGTTTGTCGCGTTTCGGAAGCTGCTCTTAGCCGAGTCCCCCGCAGGCGAAGAAGCGGCTTCTTCGCACACAGAGCATTGTGGCGAGCGCAGGGAGCTCCTGAGAGCGGTTTGTGCCGAAAGAAGCCCGGGACCGGCACTTAGCTTCGGAGAGCTGCGTATCTGCGTCTTCTGCGTGTCTTGCCGCTCTACACTCAGCCAAAAGCTTTTCCACCATATCTTGCAAGGAGAAACTCTGCCAGGAAAGAAAACATCCAAAATCTTGTTCTAAAGCTTGCACGGGGGTCTGCAAAGAGTTTGGCAAGAATGAAAGGTAGTTGTCCAAAACTCGTTCTTTTCCAATAGAATAACCATGGAAAAGGCAGGAGAGTGGTAAAGTACTGTTTTCTCTAAGTCTGAAGGCTGCCCACACTGTGCCTGTGTGCTGCAGCTTGCATCTTCGCCTTTGGGAAGCTGCCGCTCGCCGATTCTCCCGCAGGCGAAGAAGCGGCTTCTTCGCACACAGAGCATTGTGGCGAGCGCAGGGAGCTCCTGAGAGCGGTTTGTGCCGAAAGAAGCCCGGGACCGGCACTTAGCTTCGGAGAGCTGCGTATCTGCGTCTTCTGCGTGTCTTGCCGCTCTACACTCAGCCAAAAGCTTTTCCACCATATCTTGCAAGGAGAAACTCTGCCAGGAAAGAAAACATCCAAAATCTTGTTCTAAAGCTTGCACGGAGGTCTGCAAAGAGTTTGGCAAGAATGAAAGGTAGTTGTCCAAAACTCGTTCTTTTCCAATAGAATAACCATGGAAAAGGCAGGAGAGTGGTAAAGTACTGTTTTCTCTAAGTCTGAAGGCTGCCCACACTGTGCCTGTGTGCTGCAGCTTGCATCTTCGCCTTTGGGAAGCTGCCGCTCGCCGATTCTCCCGGAGGCGAAGAAGCGGCTTCTTCGCACACAGAGCATTGTGGCGAGCGCAGGGAGCTCCTGAGAGCGGTTTGTGCCGAAAGAAGCCCGGGACCGGCACTTAGCTTCGGAGAGCTGCGTATCTGCGTCTTCTGCGTGTCTTGCCGCTCTACACTCAGCAAAAAGCTTTTCCACCATATCTTGCAAGGAGAAACTCTGCCAGGAAAGAAAACATCCAAAATCTTGTTCTAAAGCTTGCACGGGGGTCTGCAAAGAGTTTGGCAAGAATGAAAGGTAGTTGTCCAAAACTCGTTCTTTTCCAATAGAATAACCATGGAAAAGGCAGGAGAGTGGTAAAGTACTGTTTTCTCTAAGTCTGAAGGCTGCCCACACTGTGCCTGCGTGCTGCAGCTTGCATCTTCGCCTTTGGGAAGCTGCCGCTCGCCGATTCTCCCGCAGGCGAAGAAGCGGCTTCTTCGCACACAGAGCATTGTGGCGAGCGCAGGGAGCTCCTGAGAGCGGTTTGTGCCGAAAGAAGCCCGGGACCGGCACTTAGCTTCGGAGAGCTGCGTATCTGCGTCTTCTGCGTGTCTTGCCGCTCTACACTCAGCCAAAAGCTTTTCCACCATATCTTGCAAGGAGAAACTCTGCCAGGAAAGAAAACATCCAAAATCTTGTTCTAAAGCTTGCACGGGGGTCTGCAAAGAGTTTGGCAAGAATGAAAGGTAGTTGTCCAAAACTCGTTCTTTTCCAATAGAATAACCATGGAAAAGGCAGGAGAGTGGTAAAGTACTGTTTTCTCTAAGTCTGAAGGCTGCCCACACTGTGCCTGTGTGCTGCAGCTTGCATCTTCGCCTTTGGGAAGCTGCCGCTCGCCGATTCTCCCGGAGGCGAAGAAGCGGCTTCTTCGCACACAGAGCATTGTGGCGAGCGCAGGGAGCTCCTGAGAGCGGTTTGTGCCGAAAGAAGCCCGGGACCGGCACTTAGCTTCGGAGAGCTGCGTATCTGCGTCTTCTGCGTGTCTTGCCGCTCTACACTCAGCCAAAAGCTTTTCCACCATATCTTGCAAGGAGAAACTCTGCCAGGAAAGAAAACATCCAAAATCTTGTTCTAAAGCTTGCACGGGGGTCTGCAAAGAGTTTGGCAAGAATGAAAGGTAGTTGTCCAAAACTCGTTCTTTTCCAATAGAATAACCATGGAAAAGGCAGGAGAGTGGTAAAGTACTGTTTTCTCTAAGTCTGAAGGCTGCCCACACTGTGCCTGTGTGCTGCAGCTTGCATCTTCGCCTTTGGGAAGCTGCCGCTCGCCGATTCTCCCGCAGGCGAAGAAGCGGCTTCTTCGCACACAGAGCATTGTGGCGAGCGCAGGGAGCTCCTGAGAGCGGTTTGTGCCGAAAGAAACCCGGGACCGGCACTTAGCTTCGGAGAGCTGCGTATCTGCGTCTTCTGCGTGTCTTGCCGCTCTACACTCAGCAAAAAGCTTTTCCACCATATCTTGCAAGGAGAAACTCTGCCAGGAAAGAAAACATCCAAAATCTTGTTCTAAAGCTTGCACGGGGGTCTGCAAAGAGTTTGGCAAGAATGAAAGGTAGTTGTCCAAAACTCGTTCTTTTCCAATAGAATAACCATGGAAAAGGCAGGAGAGTGGTAAAGTACTGTTTTCTCTTAGTCTGAAGGCTGCCCACACTGTGCCTGCGTGCTGCAGCTTGCATCTTCGCCTTTGGGAAGCTGCCGCTCGCCGATTCTCCCGGAGGCGAAGAAGCGGCTTCTTCGCACACAGAGCATTGTGGCGAGCGCAGGGAGCTCCTGAGAGCGGTTTGTGCCGAAAGAAGCCCGGGACCGGCACTTAGCTTCGGAGAGCTGCGTATCTGCGTCTTCTGCGTGTCTTGCCGCTCTAAACTCAGCCAAAAGCTTTTCCACCATATCTTGCAAGGAGAAACTCTGCCAGGAAAGAAAACATCCAAAATCTTGTTCTAAAGCTTGCACGGGGGTCTGCAAAGAGTTTGGCAAGAATGAAAGGTAGTTGTCCAAAACTCGTTCTTTTCCAATAGAATAACCATGGAAAAGGCAGGAGAGTGGTAAAGTACTGTTTTCTCTAAGTCTGAAGGCTGCCCACACTGTGCCTGCGTGCTGCAGCTTGCATCTTCGCCTTTGGGAAGCTGCCGCTCGCCGATTCTCCCGGAGGCGAAGAAGCGGCTTCTTCGCACACAGAGCATTGTGGCGAGCGCAGGGAGCTCCTGAGAGCGGTTTGTGCCGAAAGAAGCCCGGGACCGGCACTTAGCTTCGGAGAGCTGCGTATCTGCGTCTTCTGCGTGTCTTGCCGCTCTACACTCAGCCAAAAGCTTTTCCACCATATCTTGCAAGGAGAAACTCTGCCAGGAAAGAAAACATCCAAAATCTTGTTCTAAAGCTTGCACGGGGGTCTGCAAAGAGTTTGGCAAGAATGAAAGGTAGTTGTCCAAAACTCGTTCATTTCCAATAGAATAACCATGGAAAAGGCAGGAGAGTGGTAAAGTACTGTTTTCTCTAAGTCTGAAGGCTGCCCACGCTGTGCCTGTGTGCTGCAGCTTGCATCTTCGCCTTTGGGAAGCTGCCGCTCGCCGATTCTCCCGCAGGCGAAGAAGCGGCTTCTTCGCACACAGAGCATTGTGGCGAGCGCAGGGAGCTCCTGAGAGCGGTTTGTGCCGAAAGAAGCCCGGGACCGGCACTTAGCTTCGGAGAGCTGCGTATCTGCGTCTTCTGCGTGTCTTGCCGCTCTACACTCAGCCAAAAGCTTTTCCACCATATCTTGCAAGGAGAAACTCTGCCAGGAAAGAAAACATCCAAAATCTTGTTCTAAAGCTTGCACGGAGGTCTGCAAAGAGTTTGGCAAGAATGAAAGGTAGTTGTCCAAAAATCGTTCTTTTCCAATAGAATAACCATGGAAAAGGCAGGAGAGTGGTAAAGTACTGTTTTCTCTAAGTCTGAAGGCTGCCCACACTGTGCCTGTGTGCTGCAGCTTGCATCTTCGCCTTTGGGAAGCTGCCGCTCGCCGATTCTCCCGGAGGCGAAGAAGCGGCTTCTTGGCACACAGAGCATTGTGGCGAGCGCAGGGAGCTCCTGAGAGCGGTTTGTGCCGAAAGAAGCCCGGGACCGGCACTTAGCTTCGGAGAGCTGCGTATCTGCGTCTTCTGCGTGTCTTGCCGCTCTACACTCAGCCAAAAGCTTTTCCACCATATCTTGCAAGGAGAAACTCTGCCAGGAAAGAAAACATCCAAAATCTTGTTCTAAAGCTTGCACGGGGGTCTGCAAAGAGTTTGGCAAGAATGAAAGGTAGTTGTCCAAAACTCGTTCTTTTCCAATAGAATAACCATGGAAAAGGCAGGAGAGTGGTAAAGTACTGTTTTCTCTAAGTCTGAAGGCTGCCCACACTGTGCCTGCGTGCTGCAGCTTGCATCTTCGCCTTTGGGAAGCTGCCGCTCGCCGATTCTCCCGCAGGCGAAGAAGCGGCTTCTTCGCACACAGAGCATTGTGGCGAGCGCAGGGAGCTCCTGAGAGCGGTTTGTGCCGAAAGAAGCCCGGGACCGGCACTTAGCTTCGGAGAGCTGCGTATCTGCGTCTTCTGCGTGTCTTGCCGCTCTACACTCAGCCAAAAGCTTTTCCACCATATCTTGCAAGGAGAAACTCTGCCAGGAAAGAAAACATCCAAAATCTTGTTCTAAAGCTTGCACGGGGGTCTGCAAAGAGTTTGGCAAGAATGAAAGGTAGTTGTCCAAAACTCGTTCTTTTCCAATAGAATAACCATGGAAAAGGCAGGAGAGCGGTAAAGTACTGTTTTCTCTAAGTCTGAAGGTTGCCCACACTGTGCCTGCGTGCTGCAGCTTGCATCTTCGCCTTTGGGAAGCTGCCGCTCGCCGATTCTCCCGCAGGCGAAGAAGCGGCTTCTTCGCACACAGAGCATTGTGGCGAGCGCAGGGAGCTCCTGAGAGCGGTTTGTGCCGAAAGAAGCCCGGGACCGGCACTTAGCTTCGGAGAGCTGCGTATCTGCGTCTTCTGCGTGTCTTGCCGCTCTACACTCAGCCAAAAGCTTTTCCACCATATCTTGCAAGGAGAAACTCTGCCAGGAAAGAAAACATCCAAAATCTTGTTCTAAAGCTTGCACGGGGGTCTGCAAAGAGTTTGGCAAGAATGAAAGGTAGTTGTCCAAAACTCGTTCTTTTCCAATAGAATAACCATGGAAAAGGCAGGAGAGTGGTAAAGTACTGTTTTCTCTAAGTCTGAAGGCTGCCCACACTGTGCCTGCGTGCTGCAGCTTGCATCTTCGCCTTTGGGAAGCTGCCGCTCGCCGATTCTCCCGCAGGCGAAGAAGCGGCTTCTTCGCACACAGAGCATTGTGGCGAGCGCAGGGAGCTCCTGAGAGCGGTTTGTGCCGAAAGAAGCCCGGGACCGGCACTTAGCTTCGGAGAGCTGCGTATCTGCGTCTTCTGCGTGTCTTGCCGCTCTACACTCAGCCAAAAGCTTTTCCACCATATCTTGCAAGGAGAAACTCTGCCAGGAAAGAAAACATCCAAAATCTTGTTCTAAAGCTTGCACGGGGGTCTGCAAAGAGTTTGGCAAGAATGAAAGGTAGTTGTCCAAAACTCGTTCTTTTCCAATAGAATAACCATGGAAAAGGCAGGAGAGTGGTAAAGTACTGTTTTCTCTAAGTCTGAAGGCTGCCCACACTGTGCCTGCGTGCTGCAGCTTGCATCTTCGCCTTTGGGAAGCTGCCGCTCGCCGATTCTCCCGCAGGCGAAGAAGCGGCTTCTTCGCACACAGAGCATTGTGGCGAGCGCAGGGAGCTCCTGAGAGCGGTTTGTGCCGAAAGAAGCCCGGGACCGGCACTTAGCTTCGGAGAGCTGCGTATCTGCGTCTTCTGCGTGTCTTGCCGCTCTACACTCAGCCAAAAGCTTTTCCACCATATCTTGCAAGGAGAAACTCTGCCAGGAAAGAAAACATCCAAAATCTTGTTCTAAAGCTTGCACGGGGGTCTGCAAAGAGTTTGGCAAGAATGAAAGGTAGTTGTCCAAAACTCGTTCTTTTCCAATAGAATAACCATGGAAAAGGCAGGAGAGTGGTAAAGTACTGTTTTCTCTAAGTCTGAAGGCTGCCCACACTGTGCCTGTGTGCTGCAGCTTGCATCTTCGCCTTTGGGAAGCTGCCGCTCGCCGATTCTCCCGCAGGCGAAGAAGCGGCTTCTTCGCACACAGAGCATTGTGGCGAGCGCAGGGAGCTCCTGAGAGCGGTTTGTGCCGAAAGAAGCCCGGGACCGGCACTTAGCTTCGGAGAGCTGCGTATCTGCGTCTTCTGCGTGTCTTGCCGCTCTACACTCAGCCAAAAGCTTTTCCACCATATCTTGCAAGGAGAAACTCTGCCAGGAAAGAAAACATCCAAAATCTTGTTCTAAAGCTTGCACGGGGGTCTGCAAAGAGTTTGGCAAGAATGAAAGGTAGTTGTCCAAAACTCGTTCTTTTCCAATAGAATAACCATGGATAAGGCAGGAGAGTGGTAAAGTACTGTTTTCTCTAAGTCTGAAGGCTGCCCACACTGTGCCTGTGTGCTGCAGCTTGCATCTTCGCCTTTGGGAAGCTGCCGCTCGCCGATTCTCCCGCAGGCGAAGAAGCGGCTTCTTCGCACACAGAGCATTGTGGCGAGCGCAGGGAGCTCCTGAGAGCGGTTTGTGCCGAAAGAAGCCCGGGACCGGCACTTAGCTTCGGAGAGCTGCGTATCTGCGTCTTCTGCGTGTCTTGCCGCTCTACACTCAGCCAAAAGCTTTTCCACCATATCTTGCAAGGAGAAACTCTGCCAGGAAAGAAAACATCCAAAATCTTGTTCTAAAGCTTGCACGGGGGTCTGCAAAGAGTTTGGCAAGAATGAAAGGTAGTTGTCCAAAACTCGTTCTTTTCCAATAGAATAACCATGGAAAAGGCAGGAGAGTGGTAAAGTACTGTTTTCTCTAAGTCTGAAGGCTGCCCACACTGTGCCTGCGTGCTGCAGCTTGCATCTTCGCCTTTGGGAAGCTGCCGCTCGCCGATTCTCCCGGAGGCGAAGAAGCGGCTTCTTCGCACACAGAGCATTGTGGCGAGCGCAGGGAGCTCCTGAGAGCGGTTTGTGCCGAAAGAAGCCCGGGACCGGCACTTAGCTTCGGAGAGCTGCGTATCTGCGTCTTCTGCGTGTCTTGCCGCTCTAAACTCAGCCAAAAGCTTTTCCACCATATCTTGCAAGGAGAAACTCTGCCAGGAAAGAAAACATCCAAAATCTTGTTCTAAAGCTTGCACGGGGGTCTGCAAAGAGTTTGGCAAGAATGAAAGGTAGTTGTCCAAAACTCGTTCTTTTCCAATAGAATAACCATGGAAAAGGCAGGAGAGTGGTAAAGTACTGTTTTCTCTAAGTCTGAAGGCTGCCCACACTGTGCCTGCGTGCTGCAGCTTGCATCTTCGCCTTTGGGAAGCTGCCGCTCGCCGATTCTCCCGGAGGCGAAGAAGCGGCTTCTTCGCACACAGAGCATTGTGGCGAGCGCAGGGAGCTCCTGAGAGCGGTTTGTGCCGAAAGAAGCCCGGGACCGGCACTTAGCTTCGGAGAGCTGCGTATCTGCGTCTTCTGCGTGTCTTGCCGCTCTACACTCAGCCAAAAGCTTTTCCACCATATCTTGCAAGGAGAAACTCTGCCAGGAAAGAAAACATCCAAAATCTTGTTCTAAAGCTTGCACGGGGGTCTGCAAAGAGTTTGGCAAGAATGAAAGGTAGTTGTCCAAAACTCGTTCATTTCCAATAGAATAACCATGGAAAAGGCAGGAGAGTGGTAAAGTACTGTTTTCTCTAAGTCTGAAGGCTGCCCACGCTGTGCCTGTGTGCTGCAGCTTGCATCTTCGCCTTTGGGAAGCTGCCGCTCGCCGATTCTCCCGCAGGCGAAGAAGCGGCTTCTTCGCACACAGAGCATTGTGGCGAGCGCAGGGAGCTCCTGAGAGCGGTTTGTGCCGAAAGAAGCCCGGGACCGGCACTTAGCTTCGGAGAGCTGCGTATCTGCGTCTTCTGCGTGTCTTGCCGCTCTACACTCAGCCAAAAGCTTTTCCACCATATCTTGCAAGGAGAAACTCTGCCAGGAAAGAAAACATCCAAAATCTTGTTCTAAAGCTTGCACGGGGGTCTGCAAAGAGTTTGGCAAGAATGAAAGGTAGTTGTCCAAAACTCGTTCATTTCCAATAGAATAACCATGGAAAAGGCAGGAGAGTGGTAAAGTACTGTTTTCTCTAAGTCTGAAGGCTGCCCACGCTGTGCCTGTGTGCTGCAGCTTGCATCTTCGCCTTTGGGAAGCTGCCGCTCGCCGATTCTCCCGCAGGCGAAGAAGCGGCTTCTTCGCACACAGAGCATTGTGGCGAGCGCAGGGAGCTCCTGAGAGCGGTTTGTGCCGAAAGAAGCCCGGGACCGGCACTTAGCTTCGGAGAGCTGCGTATCTGCGTCTTCTGCGTGTCTTGCCGCTCTACACTCAGCCAAAAGCTTTTCCACCATATCTTGCAAGGAGAAACTCTGCCAGGAAAGAAAACATCCAAAATCTTGTTCTAAAGCTTGCACGGAGGTCTGCAAAGAGTTTGGCAAGAATGAAAGGTAGTTGTCCAAAACTCGTTCTTTTCCAATAGAATAACCATGGAAAAGGCAGGAGAGTGGTAAAGTACTGTTTTCTCTAAGTCTGAAGGCTGCCCACACTGTGCCTGTGTGCTGCAGCTTGCATCTTCGCCTTTGGGAAGCTGCCGCTCGCCGATTCTCCCGGAGGCGAAGAAGCGGCTTCTTCGCACACAGAGCATTGTGGCGAGCGCAGGGAGCTCCTGAGAGCGGTTTGTGCCGAAAGAAGCCCGGGACCGGCACTTAGCTTCGGAGAGCTGCGTATCTGCGTCTTCTGCGTGTCTTGCCGCTCTACACTCAGCAAAAAGCTTTTCCACCATATCTTGCAAGGAGAAACTCTGCCAGGAAAGAAAACATCCAAAATCTTGTTCTAAAGCTTGCACGGGGGTCTGCAAAGAGTTTGGCAAGAATGAAAGGTAGTTGTCCAAAACTCGTTCTTTTCCAATAGAATAACCATGGAAAAGGCAGGAGAGTGGTAAAGTACTGTTTTCTCTAAGTCTGAAGGCTGCCCACACTGTGCCTGCGTGCTGCAGCTTGCATCTTCGCCTTTGGGAAGCTGCCGCTCGCCGATTCTCCCGCAGGCGAAGAAGCGGCTTCTTCGCACACAGAGCATTGTGGCGAGCGCAGGGAGCTCCTGAGAGCGGTTTGTGCCGAAAGAAGCCCGGGACCGGCACTTAGCTTCGGAGAGCTGCGTATCTGCGTCTTCTGCGTGTCTTGCCGCTCTACACTCAGCCAAAAGCTTTTCCACCATATCTTGCAAGGAGAAACTCTGCCAGGAAAGAAAACATCCAAAATCTTGTTCTAAAGCTTGCACGGGGGTCTGCAAAGAGTTTGGCAAGAATGAAAGGTAGTTGTCCAAAACTCGTTCTTTTCCAATAGAATAACCATGGAAAAGGCAGGAGAGTGGTAAAGTACTGTTTTCTCTAAGTCTGAAGGCTGCCCACACTGTGCCTGCGTGCTGCAGCTTGCATCTTCGCCTTTGGGAAGCTGCCGCTCGCCGATTCTCCCGCAGGCGAAGAAGCGGCTTCTTCGCACACAGAGCATTGTGGCGAGCGCAGGGAGCTCCTGAGAGCGGTTTGTGCCGAAAGAAACCCGGGACCGGCACTTAGCTTCGGAGAGCTGCGTATCTGCGTCTTCTGCGTGTCTTGCCGCTCTACACTCAGCCAAAAGCTTTTCCACCATATCTTGCAAGGAGAAACTCTGCCAGGAAAGAAAACATCCAAAATCTTGTTCTAAAGCTTGCACGGGGGTCTGCAAAGAGTTTGGCAAGAATGAAAGGTAGTTGTCCAAAACTCGTTCTTTTCCAATAGAATAACCATGGAAAAGGCAGGAGAGTGGTAAAGTACTGTTTTCTCTAAGTCTGAAGGCTGCCCACACTGTGCCTGTGTGCTGCAGCTTGCATCTTCGCCTTTGGGAAGCTGCCGCTCGCCGATTCTCCCGCAGGCGAAGAAGCGGCTTCTTCGCACACAGAGCATTGTGGCGAGCGCAGGGAGCTCCTGAGAGCGGTTTGTGCCGAAAGAAGCCCGGGACCGGCACTTAGCTTCGGAGAGCTGCGTATCTGCGTCTTCTGCGTGTCTTGCCGCTCTACACTCAGCCAAAAGCTTTTCCACCATATCTTGCAAGGAGAAACTCTGCCAGGAAAGAAAACATCCAAAATCTTGTTCTAAAGTTTGCACGGGGGTCTGCAAAGAGTTTGGCAAGAATGAAAGGTAGTTGTCCAAAACTCGTTCTTTTCCAATAGAATAACCATGGAAAAGGCAGGAGAGTGGTAAAGTACTGTTTTCTCTAAGTCTGAAGGCTGCCCACACTGTGCCTGTGTGCTGCAGCTTGCATCTTCGCCTTTGGGAAGCTGCCGCTCGCCGATTCTCCCGGAGGCGAAGAAGCGGCTTCTTCGCACACAGAGCATTGTGGCGAGCGCAGGGAGCTCCTGAGAGCGGTTTGTGCCGAAAGAAGCCCGGGACCGGCACTTAGCTTCGGAGAGCTGCGTATCTGCGTCTTCTGCGTGTCTTGCCGCTCTACACTCAGCAAAAAGCTTTTCCACCATATCTTGCAAGGAGAAACTCTGCCAGGAAAGAAAACATCCAAAATCTTGTTCTAAAGCTTGCACGGGGGTCTGCAAAGAGTTTGGCAAGAATGAAAGGTAGTTGTCCAAAACTCGTTCTTTTCCAATAGAATAACCATGGAAAAGGCAGGAGAGTGGTAAAGTACTGTTTTCTCTAAGTCTGAAGGCTGCCCACACTGTGCCTGCGTGCTGCAGCTTGCATCTTCGCCTTTGGGAAGCTGCCGCTCGCCGATTCTCCCGCAGGCGAAGAAGCGGCTTCTTCGCACACAGAGCATTGTGGCGAGCGCAGGGAGCTCCTGAGAGCGGTTTGTGCCGAAAGAAGCCCGGGACCGGCACTTAGCTTCGGAGAGCTGCGTATCTGCGTCTTCTGCGTGTCTTGCCGCTCTACACTCAGCCAAAAGCTTTTCCACCATATCTTGCAAGGAGAAACTCTGCCAGGAAAGAAAACATCCAAAATCTTGTTCTAAAGCTTGCACGGGGGTCTGCAAAGAGTTTGGCAAGAATGAAAGGTAGTTGTCCAAAACTCGTTCTTTTCCAATAGAATAACCATGGAAAAGGCAGGAGAGTGGTAAAGTACTGTTTTCTCTAAGTCTGAAGGCTGCCCACGCTGTGCCTGTGTGCTGCAGCTTGCATCTTCGCCTTTGGGAAGCTGCCGCTCGCCGATTCTCCCGCAGGCGAAGAAGCGGCTTCTTCGCACACAGAGCATTGTGGCGAGCGCAGGGAGCTCCTGAGAGCGGTTTGTGCCGAAAGAAGCCCGGGACCGGCACTTAGCTTCGGAGAGCTGCGTATCTGCGTCTTCTGCGTGTCTTGCCGCTCTACACTCAGCCAAAAGCTTTTCCACCATATCTTGCAAGGAGAAACTCTGCCAGGAAAGAAAACATCCAAAATCTTGTTCTAAAGCTTGCACGGAGGTCTGCAAAGAGTTTGGCAAGAATGAAAGGTAGTTGTCCAAAACTCGTTCTTTTCCAATAGAATAACCATGGAAAAGGCAGGAGAGTGGTAAAGTACTGTTTTCTCTAAGTCTGAAGGCTGCCCACACTGTGCCTGTGTGCTGCAGCTTGCATCTTCGCCTTTGGGAAGCTGCCGCTCGCCGATTCTCCCGCAGGCGAAGAAGCGGCTTCTTCGCACACAGAGCATTGTGGCGAGCGCAGGGAGCTCCTGAGAGCGGTTTGTGCCGAAAGAAGCCCGGGACCGGCACTTAGCTTCGGAGAGCTGCGTATCTGCGTCTTCTGCGTGTCTTGCCGCTCTACACTCAGCCAAAAGCTTTTCCACCATATCTTGCAAGGAGAAACTCTGCCAGGAAAGAAAACATCCAAAATCTTGTTCTAAAGCTTGCACGGGGGTCTGCAAAGAGTTTGGCAAGAATGAAAGGTAGTTGTCCAAAACTCGTTCTTTTCCAATAGAATAACCATGGAAAAGGCAGGAGAGTGGTAAAGTACTGTTTTCTCTAAGTCTGAAGGCTGCCCACGCTGTGCCTGTGTGCTGCAGCTTGCATCTTCGCCTTTGGGAAGCTGCCGCTCGCCGATTCTCCCGCAGGCGAAGAAGCGGCTTCTTCGCACACAGAGCATTGTGGCGAGCGCAGGGAGCTCCTGAGAGCGGTTTGTGCCGAAAGAAGCCCGGGACCGGCACTTAGCTTCGGAGAGCTGCGTATCTGCGTCTTCTGCGTGTCTTGCCGCTCTAC
This sequence comes from Molothrus aeneus, assembly GCF_037042795.1. Taxonomy (NCBI): domain Eukaryota; kingdom Metazoa; phylum Chordata; class Aves; order Passeriformes; family Icteridae; genus Molothrus; species Molothrus aeneus. The sequence goes on from NW_027099003.1 coordinate 77,594, forward strand.
ACTCAGCCAAAAGCTTTTCCACCATATCTTGCAAGGAGAAACTCTGCCAGGAAAGAAAACATCCAAAATCTTGTTCTAAAGCTTGCACGGGGGTCTGCAAAGAGTTTGGCAAGAATGAAAGGTAGTTGTCCAAAACTCGTTCTTTTCCAATAGAATAACCATGGAAAAGGCAGGAGAGTGGTAAAGTACTGTTTTCTCTAAGTCTGAAGGCTGCCCACACTGTGCCTGTGTGCTGCAGCTTGCATCTTCGCCTTTGGGAAGCTGCCGCTCGCCGATTCTCCCGCAGGCGAAGAAGCGGCTTCTTCGCACACAGAGCATTGTGGCGAGCGCAGGGAGCTCCTGAGAGCGGTTTGTGCCGAAAGAAGCCCGGGACCGGCACTTAGCTTCGGAGAGCTGCGTATCTGCGTCTTCTGCGTGTCTTGCCGCTCTACACTCAGCAAAAAGCTTTTCCACCATATCTTGCAAGGAGAAACTCTGCCAGGAAAGAAAACATCCAAAATCTTGTTCTAAAGCTTGCACGGGGGTCTGCAAAGAGTTTGGCAAGAATGAAAGGTAGTTGTCCAAAACTCGTTCTTTTCCAATAGAATAACCATGGAAAAGGCAGGAGAGTGGTAAAGTACTGTTTTCTCTAAGTCTGAAGGCTGCCCACACTGTGCCTGCGTGCTGCAGCTTGCATCTTCGCCTTTGGGAAGCTGCCGCTCGCCGATTCTCCCGCAGGCGAAGAAGCGGCTTCTTCGCACACAGAGCATTGTGGCGAGCGCAGGGAGCTCCTGAGAGCGGTTTGTGCCGAAAGAAGCCCGGGACCGGCACTTAGCTTCGGAGAGCTGCGTATCTGCGTCTTCTGCGTGTCTTGCCGCTCTACACTCAGCCAAAAAGCTTTTCCACCATATCTTGCAAGGAGAAACTCTGCCAGGAAAGAAAACATCCAAAATCTTGTTCTAAAGCTTGCACGGAGGTCTGCAAAGAGTTTGGCAAGAATGAAAGGTAGTTGTCCAAAACTCGTTCTTTTCCAATAGAATAACCATGGAAAAGGCAGGAGAGTGGTAAAGTACTGTTTTCTCTAAGTCTGAAGGCTGCCCACGCTGTGCCTGTGTGCTGCAGCTTGCATCTTCGCCTTTGGGAAGCTGCCGCTCGCCGATTCTCCCGGAGGCGAAGAAGCGGCTTCTTCGCACACAGAGCATTGTGGCGAGCGCAGGGAGCTCCTGAGAGCGGTTTGTGCCGAAAGAAGCCCGGGACCGGCACTTAGCTTCGGAGAGCTGCGTATCTGCGTCTTCTGCGTGTCTTGCCGCTCTACACTCAGCAAAAAGCTTTTCCACCATATCTTGCAAGGAGAAACTCTGCCAGGAAAGAAAACATCCAAAATCTTGTTCTAAAGCTTGCACGGGGGTCTGCAAAGAGTTTGGCAAGAATGAAAGGTAGTTGTCCAAAACTCGTTCTTTTCCAATAGAATAACCATGGAAAAGGCAGGAGAGTGGTAAAGTACTGTTTTCTCTAAGTCTGAAGGCTGCCCACGCTGTGCCTGTGTGCTGCAGCTTGCATCTTCGCCTTTGGGAAGCTGCCGCTCGCCGATTCTCCCGGAGGCGAAGAAGCGGCTTCTTCGCACACAGAGCATTGTGGCGAGCGCAGGGAGCTCCTGAGAGCGGTTTGTGCCGAAAGAAGCCCGGGACCGGCACTTAGCTTCGGAGAGCTGCGTATCTGCGTCTTCTGCGTGTCTTGCCGCTCTACACTCAGCAAAAAGCTTTTCCACCATATCTTGCAAGGAGAAACTCTGCCAGGAAAGAAAACATCCAAAATCTTGTTCTAAAGCTTGCACGGAGGTCTGCAAAGAGTTTGGCAAGAATGAAAGGTAGTTGTCCAAAACTCGTTCTTTTCCAATAGAATAACCATGGAAAAGGCAGGAGAGTGGTAAAGTACTGTTTTCTCTAAGTCTGAAGGCTGCCCACGCTGTGCCTGTGTGCTGCAGCTTGCATCTTCGCCTTTGGGAAGCTGCCGCTCGCCGATTCTCCCGGAGGCGAAGAAGCGGCTTCTTCGCACACAGAGCATTGTGGCGAGCGCAGGGAGCTCCTGAGAGCGGTTTGTGCCGAAAGAAGCCCGGGACCGGCACTTAGCTTCGGAGAGCTGCGTATCTGCGTCTTCTGCGTGTCTTGCCGCTCTACACTCAGCAAAAAGCTTTTCCACCATATCTTGCAAGGAGAAACTCTGCCAGGAAAGAAAACATCCAAAATCTTGTTCTAAAGCTTGCACGGGGGTCTGCAAAGAGTTTGGCAAGAATGAAAGGTAGTTGTCCAAAACTCGTTCTTTTCCAATAGAATAACCATGGAAAAGGCAGGAGAGTGGTAAAGTACTGTTTTCTCTAAGTCTGAAGGCTGCCCACACTGTGCCTGCGTGCTGCAGCTTGCATCTTCGCCTTTGGGAAGCTGCCGCTCGCCGATTCTCCCGCAGGCGAAGAAGCGGCTTCTTCGCACACAGAGCATTGTGGCGAGCGCAGGGAGCTCCTGAGAGCGGTTTGTGCCGAAAGAAGCCCGGGACCGGCACTTAGCTTCGGAGAGCTGCGTATCTGCGTCTTCTGCGTGTCTTGCCGCTCTACACTCAGCCAAAAGCTTTTCCACCATATCTTGCAAGGAGAAACTCTGCCAGGAAAGAAAACATCCAAAATCTTGTTCTAAAGCTTGCACGGGGGTCTGCAAAGAGTTTGGCAAGAATGAAAGGTAGTTGTCCAAAACTCGTTCTTTTCCAATAGAATAACCATGGAAAAGGCAGGAGAGTGGTAAAGTACTGTTTTCTCTAAGTCTGAAGGCTGCCCACACTGTGCCTGCGTGCTGCAGCTTGCATCTTCGCCTTTGGGAAGCTGCCGCTCGCCGATTCTCCCGGAGGCGAAGAAGCGGCTTCTTCGCACACAGAGCATTGTGGCGAGCGCAGGGAGCTCCTGAGAGCGGTTTGTGCCGAAAGAAGCCCGGGACCGGCACTTAGCTTCGGAGAGCTGCGTATCTGCGTCTTCTGCGTGTCTTGCCGCTCTACACTCAGCCAAAAGCTTTTCCACCATATCTTGCAAGGAGAAACTCTGCCAGGAAAGAAAACATCCAAAATCTTGTTCTAAAGCTTGCACGGGGGTCTGCAAAGAGTTTGGCAAGAATGAAAGGTAGTTGTCCAAAACTCGTTCTTTTCCAATAGAATAACCATGGAAAAGGCAGGAGAGTGGTAAAGTACTGTTTTCTCTAAGTCTGAAGGCTGCCCACACTGTGCCTGTGTGCTGCAGCTTGCATCTTCGCCTTTGGGAAGCTGCCGCTCGCCGATTCTCCCGCAGGCGAAGAAGCGGCTTCTTCGCACACAGAGCATTGTGGCGAGCGCAGGGAGCTCCTGAGAGCGGTTTGGCCGAAAGAAGCCCGGGACCGGCACTTAGCTTCGGAGAGCTGCGTATCTGCGTCTTCTGCGTGTCTTGCCGCTCTACACTCAGCCAAAAGCTTTTCCACCATATCTTGCAAGGAGAAACTCTGCCAGGAAAGAAAACATCCAAAATCTTGTTCTAAAGCTTGCACGGGGGTCTGCAAAGAGTTTGGCAAGAATGAAAGGTAGTTGTCCAAAACTCGTTCTTTTCCAATAGAATAACCATGGAAAAGGCAGGAGAGTGGTAAAGTACTGTTTTCTCTAAGTCTGAAGGCTGCCCACACTGTGCCTGTGTGCTGCAGCTTTGCATCTTCGCCTTTGGGAAGCTGCCGCTCGCCGATTCTCCCGGAGGCGAAGAAGCGGCTTCTTCGCACACAGAGCATTGTGGCGAGCGCAGGGAGCTCCTGAGAGCGGTTTGTGCCGAAAGAAGCCCGGGACCGGCACTTAGCTTCGGAGAGCTGCGTATCTGCGTCTTCTGCGTGTCTTGCCGCTCTACACTCAGCCAAAAGCTTTTCCACCATATCTTGCAAGGAGAAACTCTGCCAGGAAAGAAAACATCCAAAATCTTGTTCTAAAGCTTGCACGGGGGTCTGCAAAGAGTTTGGCAAGAATGAAAGGTAGTTGTCCAAAACTCGTTCTTTTCCAATAGAATAACCATGGAAAAGGCAGGAGAGTGGTAAAGTACTGTTTTCTCTAAGTCTGAAGGCTGCCCACACTGTGCCTGTGTGCTGCAGCTTGCATCTTCGCCTTTGGGAAGCTGCCGCTCGCCGATTCTCCCGCAGGCGAAGAAGCGGCTTCTTCGCACACAGAGCATTGTGGCGAGCGCAGGGAGCTCCTGAGAGCGGTTTGTGCCGAAAGAAGCCCGGGACCGGCACTTAGCTTCGGAGAGCTGCGTATCTGCGTCTTCTGCGTGTCTTGCCGCTCTACACTCAGCAAAAAGCTTTTCCACCATATCTTGCAAGGAGAAACTCTGCCAGGAAAGAAAACATCCAAAATCTTGTTCTAAAGCTTGCACGGGGGTCTGCAAAGAGTTTGGCAAGAATGAAAGGTAGTTGTCCAAAACTCGTTCTTTTCCAATAGAATAACCATGGAAAAGGCAGGAGAGTGGTAAAGTACTGTTTTCTCTAAGTCTGAAGGCTGCCCACACTGTGCCTGCGTGCTGCAGCTTGCATCTCGCCTTTGGGAAGCTGCCGCTCGCCGATTCTCCCGGAGGCGAAGAAGCGGCTTCTTCGCACACAGAGCATTGTGGCGAGCGCAGGGAGCTCCTGAGAGCGGTTTGTGCCGAAAGAAGCCCGGGACCGGCACTTAGCTTCGGAGAGCTGCGTATCTGCGTCTTCTGCGTGTCTTGCCGCTCTACACTCAGCCAAAAGCTTTTCCACCATATCTTGCAAGGAGAAACTCTGCCAGGAAAGAAAACATCCAAAATCTTGTTCTAAAGCTTGCACGGGGGTCTGCAAAGAGTTTGGCAAGAATGAAAGGTAGTTGTCCAAAACTCGTTCTTTTCCAATAGAATAACCATGGAAAAGGCAGGAGAGTGGTAAAGTACTGTTTTCTCTAAGTCTGAAGGCTGCCCACACTGTGCCTGTGTGCTGCAGCTTGCATCTTCGCCTTTGGGAAGCTGCCGCTCGCCGATTCTCCCGGAGGCGAAGAAGCGGCTTCTTCGCACACAGAGCATTGTGGCGAGCGCAGGGAGCTCCTGAGAGCGGTTTGTGCCGAAAGAAGCCCGGGACCGGCACTTAGCTTCGGAGAGCTGCGTATCTGCGTCTTCTGCGTGTCTTGCCGCTCTACACTCAGCCAAAAGCTTTTCCACCATATCTTGCAAGGAGAAACTCTGCCAGGAAAGAAAACATCCAAAATCTTGTTCTAAAGCTTGCACGGGGGTCTGCAAAGAGTTTGGCAAGAATGAAAGGTAGTTGTCCAAAACTCGTTCTTTTCCAATAGAATAACCATGGAAAAGGCAGGAGAGTGGTAAAGTACTGTTTTCTCTAAGTCTGAAGGCTGCCCACACTGTGCCTGTGTGCTGCAGCTTGCATCTTCGCCTTTGGGAAGCTGCCGCTCGCCGATTCTCCCGCAGGCGAAGAAGCGGCTTCTTCGCACACAGAGCATTGTGGCGAGCGCAGGGAGCTCCTGAGAGCGGTTTGTGCCGAAAGAAGCCCGGGACCGGCACTTAGCTTCGGAGAGCTGCGTATCTGCGTCTTCTGCGTGTCTTGCCGCTCTACACTCAGCCAAAAGCTTTTCCACCATATCTTGCAAGGAGAAACTCTGCCAGGAAAGAAAACATCCAAAATCTTGTTCTAAAGCTTGCACGGGGGTCTGCAAAGAGTTTGGCAAGAATGAAAGGTAGTTGTCCAAAACTCGTTCTTTTCCAATAGAATAACCATGGAAAAGGCAGGAGAGTGGTAAAGTACTGTTTTCTCTAAGTCTGAAGGCTGCCCACGCTGTGCCTGTGTGCTGCAGCTTGCATCTTCGCCTTTGGGAAGCTGCCGCTCGCCGATTCTCCCGCAGGCGAAGAAGCGGCTTCTTCGCACACAGAGCATTGTGGCGAGCGCAGGGAGCTCCTGAGAGCGGTTTGTGCCGAAAGAAGCCCGGGACCGGCACTTAGCTTCGGAGAGCTGCGTATCTGCGTCTTCTGCGTGTCTTGCCGCTCTACACTCAGCCAAAAGCTTTTCCACCATATCTTGCAAGGAGAAACTCTGCCAGGAAAGAAAACATCCAAAATCTTGTTCTAAAGCTTGCACGGAGGTCTGCAAAGAGTTTGGCAAGAATGAAAGGTAGTTGTCCAAAACTCGTTCTTTTCCAATAGAATAACCATGGAAAAGGCAGGAGAGTGGTAAAGTACTGTTTTCTCTAAGTCTGAAGGCTGCCCACACTGTGCCTGTGTGCTGCAGCTTGCATCTTCGCCTTTGGGAAGCTGCCGCTCGCCGATTCTCCCGCAGGCGAAGAAGCGGCTTCTTCGCACACAGAGCATTGTGGCGAGCGCAGGGAGCTCCTGAGAGCGGTTTGTGCCGAAAGAAGCCCGGGACCGGCACTTAGCTTCGGAGAGCTGCGTATCTGCGTCTTCTGCGTGTCTTGCCGCTCTACACTCAGCCAAAAGCTTTTCCACCATATCTTGCAAGGAGAAACTCTGCCAGGAAAGAAAACATCCAAAATCTTGTTCTAAAGCTTGCACGGGGGTCTGCAAAGAGTTTGGCAAGAATGAAAGGTAGTTGTCCAAAACTCGTTCTTTTCCAATAGAATAACCATGGAAAAGGCAGGAGAGTGGTAAAGTACTGTTTTCTCTAAGTCTGAAGGCTGCCCACGCTGTGCCTGTGTGCTGCAGCTTGCATCTTCGCCTTTGGGAAGCTGCCGCTCGCCGATTCTCCCGCAGGCGAAGAAGCGGCTTCTTCGCACACAGAGCATTGTGGCGAGCGCAGGGAGCTCCTGAGAGCGGTTTGTGCCGAAAGAAGCCCGGGACCGGCACTTAGCTTCGGAGAGCTGCGTATCTGCGTCTTCTGCGTGTCTTGCCGCTCTACACTCAGCCAAAAGCTTTTCCACCATATCTTGCAAGGAGAAACTCTGCCAGGAAAGAAAACATCCAAAATCTTGTTCTAAAGCTTGCACGGGGGTCTGCAAAGAGTTTGGCAAGAATGAAAGGTAGTTGTCCAAAACTCGTTCTTTTCCAATAGAATAACCATGGAAAAGGCAGGAGAGTGGTAAAGTACTGTTTTCTCTAAGTCTGAAGGCTGCCCACACTGTGCCTGTGTGCTGCAGCTTGCATCTTCGCCTTTGGGAAGCTGCCGCTCGCCGATTCTCCCGGAGGCGAAGAAGCGGCTTCTTCGCACACACAGCATTGTGACGAGCGCAGGGAGCTCCTGAGAGCGGTTTGTGCCGAAAGAAGCCCGGGACCGGCACTTAGCTTCGGAGAGCTGCGTATCTGCGTCTTCTGCGTGTCTTGCCGCTCTACACTCAGCCAAAAGCTTTTCCACCATATCTTGCAAGGAGAAACTCTGCCAGGAAAGAAAACATCCAAAATCTTGTTCTAAAGCTTGCACGGGGGTCTGCAAAGAGTTTGGCAAGAATGAAAGGTAGTTGTCCAAAACTCGTTCTTTTCCAATAGAATAACCATGGAAAAGGCAGGAGAGTGGTAAAGTACTGTTTTCTCTAAGTCTGAAGGCTGCCCACACTGTGCCTGCGTGCTGCAGCTTGCATCTTCGCCTTTGGGAAGCTGCCGCTCGCCGATTCTCCCGGAGGCGAAGAAGCGGCTTCTTCGCACACAGAGCATTGTGGCGAGCGCAGGGAGCTCCTGAGAGCGGTTTGTGCCGAAAGAAGCCCGGGACCGGCACTTAGCTTCGGAGAGCTGCGTATCTGCGTCTTCTGCGTGTCTTGCCGCTCTACACTCAGCAAAAAGCTTTTCCACCATATCTTGCAAGGAGAAACTCTGCCAGGAAAGAAAACATCCAAAATCTTGTTCTAAAGCTTGCACGGGGGTCTGCAAAGAGTTTGGCAAGAATGAAAGGTAGTTGTCCAAAACTCGTTCTTTTCCAATAGAATAACCATGGAAAAGGCAGGAGAGTGGTAAAGTACTGTTTTCTCTAAGTCTGAAGGCTGCCCACACTGTGCCTGCGTGCTGCAGCTTGCATCTTCGCCTTTGGGAAGCTGCCGCTCGCCGATTCTCCCGGAGGCGAAGAAGCGGCTTCTTCGCACACAGAGCATTGTGGCGAGCGCAGGGAGCTCCTGAGAGCGGTTTGTGCCGAAAGAAGCCCGGGACCGGCACTTAGCTTCGGAGAGCTGCGTATCTGCGTCTTCTGCGTGTCTTGCCGCTCTACACTCAGCCAAAAGCTTTTCCACCATATCTTGCAAGGAGAAACTCTGCCAGGAAAGAAAACATCCAAAATCTTGTTCTAAAGCTTGCACGGGGGTCTGCAAAGAGTTTGGCAAGAATGAAAGGTAGTTGTCCAAAACTCGTTCTTTTCCAATAGAATAACCATGGAAAAGGCAGGAGAGTGGTAAAGTACTGTTTTCTCTAAGTCTGAAGGCTGCCCACGCTGTGCCTGTGTGCTGCAGCTTGCATCTTCGCCTTTGGGAAGCTGCCGCTCGCCGATTCTCCCGCAGGCGAAGAAGCGGCTTCTTCGCACACAGAGCATTGTGGCGAGCGCAGGGAGCTCCTGAGAGCGGTTTGTGCCGAAAGAAGCCCGGGACCGGCACTTAGCTTCGGAGAGCTGCGTATCTGCGTCTTCTGCGTGTCTTGCCGCTCTACACTCAGCCAAAAGCTTTTCCACCATATCTTGCAAGGAGAAACTCTGCCAGGAAAGAAAACATCCAAAATCTTGTTCTAAAGCTTGCACGGGGGTCTGCAAAGAGTTTGGCAAGAATGAAAGGTAGTTGTCCAAAACTCGTTCTTTTCCAATAGAATAACCATGGAAAAGGCAGGAGAGTGGTAAAGTACTGTTTTCTCTAAGTCTGAAGGCTGCCCACGCTGTGCCTTTGGGCTGCAGCTTGCATCTTCGCCTTTGGGAAGCTGCCGCTCGCCGATTCTCCCGCAGGCGAAGAAGCGGCTTCTTCGCACACAGAGCATTGTGGCGAGCGCAGGGAGCTCCTGAGAGCGGTTTGTGCCGAAAGAAGCCCGGGACCGGCACTTAGCTTCGGAGAGCTGCGTATCTGCGTCTTCTGCGTGTCTTGCCGCTCTACACTCAGCCAAAAGCTTTTCCACCATATCTTGCAAGGAGAAACTCTGCCAGGAAAGAAAACATCCAAAATCTTGTTCTAAAGCTTGCACGGGGGTCTGCAAAGAGTTTGGCAAGAATGAAAGGTAGTTGTCCAAAACTCGTTCTTTTCCAATAGAATAACCATGGAAAAGGCAGGAGAGTGGTAAAGTACTGTTTTCTCTAAGTCTGAAGGCTGCCCACACTGTGCCTGTGTGCTGCAGCTTGCATCTTCGCCTTTGGGAAGCTGCCGCTCGCCGATTCTCCCGGAGGCGAAGAAGCGGCTTCTTCGCACACAGAGCATTGTGGCGAGCGCAGGGAGCTCCTGAGAGCGGTTTGTGCCGAAAGAAGCCCGGGACCGGCACTTAGCTTCGGAGAGCTGCGTATCTGCGTCTTCTGCGTGTCTTGCCGCTCTACACTCAGCCAAAAGCTTTTCCACCATATCTTGCAAGGAGAAACTCTGCCAGGAAAGAAAACATCCAAAATCTTGTTCTAAAGCTTGCACGGGGGTCTGCAAAGAGTTTGGCAAGAATGAAAGGTAGTTGTCCAAAACTCGTTCTTTTCCAATAGAATAACCATGGAAAAGGCAGGAGAGTGGTAAAGTACTGTTTTCTCTAAGTCTGAAGGCTGCCCACACTGTGCCTGCGTGCTGCAGCTTGCATCTTCGCCTTTGGGAAGCTGCCGCTCGCCGATTCTCCCGGAGGCGAAGAAGCGGCTTCTTCGCACACAGAGCATTGTGGCGAGCGCAGGGAGCTCCTGAGAGCGGTTTGTGCCGAAAGAAGCCCGGGACCGGCACTTAGCTTCGGAGAGCTGCGTATCTGCGTCTTCTGCGTGTCTTGCCGCTCTACACTCAGCCAAAAGCTTTTCCACCATATCTTGCAAGGAGAAACTCTGCCAGGAAAGAAAACATCCAAAATCTTGTTCTAAAGCTTGCACGGGGGTCTGCAAAGAGTTTGGCAAGAATGAAAGGTAGTTGTCCAAAACTCGTTCTTTTCCAATAGAATAACCATGGAAAAGGCAGGAGAGTGGTAAAGTACTGTTTTCTCTAAGTCTGAAGGCTGCCCACGCTGTGCCTGTGTGCTGCAGCTTGCATCTTCGCCTTTGGGAAGCTGCCGCTCGCCGATTCTCCCGCAGGCGAAGAAGCGGCTTCTTCGCACACAGAGCATTGTGGCGAGCGCAGGGAGCTCCTGAGAGCGGTTTGTGCCGAAAGAAGCCCGGGACCGGCACTTAGCTTCGGAGAGCTGCGTATCTGCGTCTTCTGCGTGTCTTGCCGCTCTACACTCAGCCAAAAGCTTTTCCACCATATCTTGCAAGGAGAAACTCTGCCAGGAAAGAAAACATCCAAAATCTTGTTCTAAAGCTTGCACGGAGGTCTGCAAAGAGTTTGGCAAGAATGAAAGGTAGTTGTCCAAAACTCGTTCTTTTCCAATAGAATAACCATGGAAAAGGCAGGAGAGTGGTAAAGTACTGTTTTCTCTAAGTCTGAAGGCTGCCCACACTGTGCCTGTGTGCTGCAGCTTGCATCTTCGCCTTTGGGAAGCTGCCGCTCGCCGATTCTCCCGCAGGCGAAGAAGCGGCTTCTTCGCACACAGAGCATTGTGGCGAGCGCAGGGAGCTCCTGAGAGCGGTTTGTGCCGAAAGAAGCCCGGGACCGGCACTTAGCTTCGGAGAGCTGCGTATCTGCGTCTTCTGCGTGTCTTGCCGCTCTACACTCAGCCAAAAGCTTTTCCACCATATCTTGCAAGGAGAAACTCTGCCAGGAAAGAAAACATCCAAAATCTTGTTCTAAAGCTTGCACGGGGGTCTGCAAAGAGTTTGGCAAGAATGAAAGGTAGTTGTCCAAAACTCGTTCTTTTCCAATAGAATAACCATGGAAAAGGCAGGAGAGTGGTAAAGTACTGTTTTCTCTAAGTCTGAAGGCTGCCCACGCTGTGCCTGTGTGCTGCAGCTTGCATCTTCGCCTTTGGGAATCTGCCGCTCGCCGATTCTCCCGCAGGCGAAGAAGCGGCTTCTTCGCACACAGAGCATTGTGGCGAGCGCAGGGAGCTCCTGAGAGCGGTTTGTGCCGAAAGAAGCCCGGGACCGGCACTTAGCTTCGGAGAGCTGCGTATCTGCGTCTTCTGCGTGTCTTGCCGCTCTACACTCAGCCAAAAGCTTTTCCACCATATCTTGCAAGGAGAAACTCTGCCAGGAAAGAAAACATCCAAAATCTTGTTCTAAAGCTTGCACGCAGGTCTGCAAAGACTCTGGCAAGAATGAAAGGTAGTTGTCCAAAACTCGTTCTTTTCCAATAGAATAACCATGGAAAAGGCAGGAGAGTGGTAAAGTACTGTTTTCTCTAAGTCTGAAGGCTGCCCACACTGTGCCTGTGTGCTGCAGCTTGCATCTTCGCCTTTGGGAAGCTGCCGCTCGCCGATTCTCCCGGAGGCGAAGAAGCGGCTTCTTCGCACACAGAGCATTGTGGCGAGCGCAGGGAGCTCCTGAGAGCGGTTTGTGCCGAAAGAAGCCCGGGACCGGCACTTAGCTTCGGAGAGCTGCGTATCTGCGTCTTCTGCGTGTCTTGCCGCTCTACACTCAGCAAAAAGCTTTTCCACCATATCTTGCAAGGAGAAACTCTGCCAGGAAAGAAAACATCCAAAATCTTGTTCTAAAGCTTGCACGGGGGTCTGCAAAGAGTTTGGCAAGAATGAAAGGTAGTTGTCCAAAACTCGTTCTTTTCCAATAGAATAACCATGGAAAAGGCAGGAGAGTGGTAAAGTACTGTTTTCTCTAAGTCTGAAGGCTGCCCACACTGTGCCTGCGTGCTGCAGCTTGCATCTTCGCCTTTGGGAAGCTGCCGCTCGCCGATTCTCCCGGAGGCGAAGAAGCGGCTTCTTCGCACACAGAGCATTGTGGCGAGCGCAGGGAGCTCCTGAGAGCGGTTTGTGCCGAAAGAAGCCCGGGACCGGCACTTAGCTTCGGAGAGCTGCGTATCTGCGTCTTCTGCGTGTCTTGCCGCTCTACACTCAGCAAAAAGCTTTTCCACCATATCTTGCAAGGAGAAACTCTGCCAGGAAAGAAAACATCCAAAATCTTGTTCTAAAGCTTGCACGGGGGTCTGCAAAGAGTTTGGCAAGAATGAAAGGTAGTTGTCCAAAACTCGTTCTTTTCCAATAGAATAACCATGGAAAAGGCAGGAGAGTGGTAAAGTACTGTTTTCTCTAAGTCTGAAGGCTGCCCACGCTGTGCCTGTGGGCTGCAGCTTGCATCTTCGCCTTTGGGAAGCTGCCGCTCGCCGATTCTCCCGCAGGCGAAGAAGCGGCTTCTTCGCACACAGAGCATTGTGGCGAGCGCAGGGAGCTCCTGAGAGCGGTTTGTGCCGAAAGAAGCCCGGGACCGGCACTTAGCTTCGGAGAGCTGCGTATCTGCGTCTTCTGCGTGTCTTGCCGCTCTACACTCAGCCAAAAGCTTTTCCACCATATCTTGCAAGGAGAAACTCTGCCAGGAAAGAAAACATCCAAAATCTTGTTCTAAAGCTTGCACGGGGGTCTGCAAAGAGTTTGGCAAGAATGAAAGGTAGTTGTCCAAAACTCGTTCTTTTCCAATAGAATAACCATGGAAAAGGCAGGAGAGTGGTAAAGTACTGTTTTCTCTAAGTCTGAAGGCTGCCCACACTGTGCCTGTGTGCTGCAGCTTGCATCTTCGCCTTTGGGAAGCTGCCGCTCGCCGATTCTCCCGGAGGCGAAGAAGCGGCTTCTTCGCACACAGAGCATTGTGGCGAGCGCAGGGAGCTCCTGAGAGCGGTTTGTGCCGAAAGAAGCCCGGGACCGGCACTTAGCTTCGGAGAGCTGCGTATCTGCGTCTTCTGCGTGTCTTGCCGCTCTACACTCAGCCAAAAGCTTTTCCACCATATCTTGCAAGGAGAAACTCTGCCAGGAAAGAAAACATCCAAAATCTTGTTCTAAAGCTTGCACGGGGGTCTGCAAAGAGTTTGGCAAGAATGAAAGGTAGTTGTCCAAAACTCGTTCTTTTCCAATAGAATAACCATGGAAAAGGCAGGAGAGTGGTAAAGTACTGTTTTCTCTAAGTCTGAAGGCTGCCCACACTGTGCCTGCGTGCTGCAGCTTGCATCTTCGCCTTTGGGAAGCTGCCGCTCGCCGATTCTCCCGGAGGCGAAGAAGCGGCTTCTTCGCACACAGAGCATTGTGGCGAGCGCAGGGAGCTCCTGAGAGCGGTTTGTGCCGAAAGAAGCCCGGGACCGGCACTTAGCTTCGGAGAGGCTGCGTATCTGCGTCTTCTGCGTGTCTTGCCGCTCTACACTCAGCCAAAAGCTTTTCCACCATATCTTGCAAGGAGAAACTCTGCCAGGAAAGAAAACATCCAAAATCTTGTTCTAAAGCTTGCACGGGGTCTGCAAAGAGTTTGGCAAGAATGAAAGGTAGTTGTCCAAAACTCGTTCTTTTCAATAGAATAACCATGGAAAAGGCAGGAGAGTGGTAAAGTACTGTTTTCTCTAAGTCTGAAGGCTGCCCACGCTGTGCCTGTGTGCTGCAGCTTGCATCTTCGCCTTTGGGAAGCTGCCGCTCGCCGATTCTCCCGCAGGCGAAGAAGCGGCTTCTTCGCACACAGAGCATTGTGGCGAGCGCAGGGAGCTCCTGAGAGCGGTTTGTGCCGAAAGAAGCCCGGGACCGGCACTTAGCTTCGGAGAGCTGCGTATCTGCGTCTTCTGCGTGTCTTGCCGCTCTACACTCAGCCAAAAGCTTTTCCACCATATCTTGCAAGGAGAAACTCTGCCAGGAAAGAAAACATCCAAAATCTTGTTCTAAAGCTTGCACGGAGGTCTGCAAAGAGTTTGGCAAGAATGAAAGGTAGTTGTCCAAAACTCGTTCTTTTCCAATAGAATAACCATGGAAAAGGCAGGAGAGTGGTAAAGTACTGTTTTCTCTAAGTCTGAAGGCTGCCCACACTGTGCCTGTGTGCTGCAGCTTGCATCTTCGCCTTTGGGAAGCTGCCGCTCGCCGATTCTCCCGCAGGCGAAGAAGCGGCTTCTTCGCACACAGAGCATTGTGGCGAGCGCAGGGAGCTCCTGAGAGCGGTTTGTGCCGAAAGAAGCCCGGGACCGGCACTTAGCTTCGGAGAGCTGCGTATCTGCGTCTTCTGCGTGTCTTGCCGCTCTACACTCAGCCAAAAGCTTTTCCACCATATCTTGCAAGGAGAAACTCTGCCAGGAAAGAAAACATCCAAAATCTTGTTCTAAAGCTTGCACGGGGGTCTGCAAAGAGTTTGGCAAGAATGAAAGGTAGTTGTCCAAAACTCGTTCTTTTCCAATAGAATAACCATGGAAAAGGCAGGAGAGTGGTAAAGTACTGTTTTCTCTAAGTCTGAAGGCTGCCCACGCTGTGCCTGTGTGCTGCAGCTTGCATCTTCGCCTTTGGGAAGCTGCCGCTCGCCGATTCTCCCGCAGGCGAAGAAGCGGCTTCTTCGCACACAGAGCATTGTGGCGAGCGCAGGGAGCTCCTGAGAGCGGTTTGTGCCGAAAGAAGCCCGGGACCGGCACTTAGCTTCGGAGAGCTGCGTATCTGCGTCTTCTGCGTGTCTTGCCGCTCTACACTCAGCCAAAAGCTTTTCCACCATATCTTGCAAGGAGAAACTCTGCCAGGAAAGAAAACATCCAAAATCTTGTTCTAAAGCTTGCACGCAGGTCTGCAAAGACTCTGGCAAGAATGAAAGGTAGTTGTCCAAAACTCGTTCTTTTCCAATAGAATAACCATGGAAAAGGCAGGAGAGTGGTAAAGTACTGTTTTCTCTAAGTCTGAAGGCTGCCCACACTGTGCCTGTGTGCTGCAGCTTGCATCTTCGCCTTTGGGAAGCTGCCGCTCGCCGATTCTCCCGGAGGCGAAGAAGCGGCTTCTTCGCACACAGAGCATTGTGGCGAGCGCAGGGAGCTCCTGAGAGCGGTTTGTGCCGAAAGAAGCCCGGGACCGGCACTTAGCTTCGGAGAGCTGCGTATCTGCGTCTTCTGCGTGTCTTGCCGCTCTACACTCAGCAAAAAGCTTTTCCACCATATCTTGCAAGGAGAAACTCTGCCAGGAAAGAAAACATCCAAAATCTTGTTCTAAAGCTTGCACGGGGGTCTGCAAAGAGTTTGGCAAGAATGAAAGGTAGTTGTCCAAAACTCGTTCTTTTCCAATAGAATAACCATGGAAAAGGCAGGAGAGTGGTAAAGTACTGTTTTCTCTAAGTCTGAAGGCTGCCCACACTGTGCCTGCGTGCTGCAGCTTGCATCTTCGCCTTTGGGAAGCTGCCGCTCGCCGATTCTCCCGGAGGCGAAGAAGCGGCTTCTTCGCACACAGAGCATTGTGGCGAGCGCAGGGAGCTCCTGAGAGCGGTTTGTGCCGAAAGAAGCCCGGGACCGGCACTTAGCTTCGGAGAGCTGCGTATCTGCGTCTTCTGCGTGTCTTGCCGCTCTACACTCAGCAAAAAGCTTTTCCACCATATCTTGCAAGGAGAAACTCTGCCAGGAAAGAAAACATCCAAAATCTTGTTCTAAAGCTTGCACGGGGGTCTGCAAAGAGTTTGGCAAGAATGAAAGGTAGTTGTCCAAAACTCGTTCTTTTCCAATAGAATAACCATGGGAAAAGGCAGGAGAGTGGTAAAGTACTGTTTTCTCTAAGTCTGAAGGCTGCCCACGCTGTGCCTGTGTGCTGCAGCTTGCATCTTCGCCTTTGGGAAGCTGCCGCTCGCCGATTCTCCCGGAGGCGAAGAAGCGGCTTCTTCGCACACAGAGCATTGTGGCGAGCGCAGGGAGCTCCTGAGAGCGGTTTGTGCCGAAAGAAGCCCGGGACCGGCACTTAGCTTCGGGAGAGCTGCGTATCTGCGTCTTCTGCGTGTCTTGCCGCTCTACACTCAGCAAAAAGCTTTTCCACCATATCTTGCAAGGAGAAACTCTGCCAGGAAAGAAAACATCCAAAATCTTGTTCTAAAGCTTGCACGGGGGTCTGCAAAGAGTTTGGCAAGAATGAAAGGTAGTTGTCCAAAACTCGTTCTTTTCCAATAGAATAACCATGGAAAAGGCAGGAGAGTGGTAAAGTACTGTTTTCTCTAAGTCTGAAGGCTGCCCACACTGTGCCTGTGTGCTGCAGCTTGCATCTTCGCCTTTGGGAAGCTGCCGCTCGCCGATTCTCCCGGAGGCGAAGAAGCGGCTTCTTCGCACACAGAGCATTGTGGCGAGCGCAGGGAGCTCCTGAGAGCGGTTTGTGCCGAAAGAAGCCCGGGACCGGCACTTAGCTTCGGAGAGCTGCGTATCTGCGTCTTCTGCGTGTCTTGCCGCTCTACACTCAGCAAAAGCTTTTCCACCATATCTTGCAAGGAGAAACTCTGCCAGGAAAGAAAACATCCAAAATCTTGTTCTAAAGCTTGCACGGGGGTCTGCAAAGAGTTTGGCAAGAATGAAAGGTAGTTGTCCAAAACTCGTTCTTTTCCAATAGAATAACCATGGAAAAGGCAGGAGAGTGGTAAAGTACTGTTTTCTCTAAGTCTGAAGGCTGCCCACACTGTGCCTGCGTGCTGCAGCTTGCATCTTCGCCTTTGGGAAGCTGCCGCTCGCCGATTCTCCCGGAGGCGAAGAAGCGGCTTCTTCGCACACAGAGCATTGTGGCGAGCGCAGGGAGCTCCTGAGAGCGGTTTGTGCCGAAAGAAGCCCGGGACCGGCACTTAGCTTCGGAGAGCTGCGTATCTGCGTCTTGTCCCTACACTCAGCCAAAAGCTTTTCCACCATATCTTGCAAGGAGAAACTCTGCCAGGAAAGAAAACATCCAAAATCTTGTTCTAAAGCTTGCACGGGGGTCTGCAAAGAGTTTGGCAAGAATGAAAGGTAGTTGTCCAAAACTCGTTCTTTTCCAATAGAATAACCATGGAAAAGGCAGGAGAGTGGTAAAGTACTGTTTTCTCTAAGTCTGAAGGCTGCCCACACTGTGCCTGTGTGCTGCAGCTTGCATCTTCGCCTTTGGGAAGCTGCCGCTCGCCGATTCTCCCGCAGGCGAAGAAGCGGCTTCTTCGCACACAGAGCATTGTGGCGAGCGCAGGGAGCTCCTGAGAGCGGTTTGTGCCGAAAGAAGCCCGGGACCGGCACTTAGCTTCGGAGAGCTGCGTATCTGCGTCTTCTGCGTGTCTTGCCGCTCTACACTCAGCCAAAAGCTTTTCCACCATATCTTGCAAGGAGAAACTCTGCCAGGAAAGAAAACATCCAAAATCTTGTTCTAAAGCTTGCACGGGGGTCTGCAAAGAGTTTGGCAAGAATGAAAGGTAGTTGTCCAAAACTCGTTCTTTTCCAATAGAATAACCATGGAAAAGGCAGGAGAGTGGTAAAGTACTGTTTTCTCTAAGTCTGAAGGCTGCCCACACTGTGCCTGCGTGCTGCAGCTTGCATCTTCGCCTTTGGGAAGCTGCCGCTCGCCGATTCTCCCGGAGGCGAAGAAGCGGCTTCTTCGCACACAGAGCATTGTGGCGAGCGCAGGGAGCTCCTGAGAGCGGTTTGTGCCGAAAGAAGCCCGGGACCGGCACTTAGCTTCGGAGAGCTGCGTATCTGCGTCTTCTGCGTGTCTTGCCGCTCTACACTCAGCCAAAAGCTTTTCCACCATATCTTGCAAGGAGAAACTCTGCCAGGAAAGAAAACATCCAAAATCTTGTTCTAAAGCTTGCACGGGGGTCTGCAAAGAGTTTGGCAAGAATGAAAAGTAGTTGTCCAAAACTCGTTCTTTTCCAATAGAATAACCATGGAAAAGGCAGGAGAGTGGTAAAGTACTGTTTTCTCTAAGTCTGAAGGCTGCCCACACTGTGCCTGTGTGCTGCAGCTTGCATCTTCGCCTTTGGGAAGCTGCCGCTCGCCGATTCTCCCGCAGGCGAAGAAGCGGCTTCTTCGCACACAGAGCATTGTGGCGAGCGCAGGGAGCTCCTGAGAGCGGTTTGTGCCGAAAGAAGCCCGGGACCGGCACTTAGCTTCGGAGAGCTGCGTATCTGCGTCTTCTGCGTGTCTTGCCGCTCTACACTCAGCCAAAAGCTTTTCCACCATATCTTGCAAGGAGAAACTCTGCCAGGAAAGAAAACATCCAAAATCTTGTTCTAAAGCTTGCACGGGGGTCTGCAAAGAGTTTGGCAAGAATGAAAGGTAGTTGTCCAAAACTCGTTCTTTTCCAATAGAATAACCATGGAAAAGGCAGGAGAGTGGTAAAGTACTGTTTTCTCTAAGTCTGAAGGCTGCCCACACTGTGCCTGTGTGCTGCAGCTTGCATCTTCGCCTTTGGGAAGCTGCCGCTCGCCGATTCTCCCGGAGGCGAAGAAGCGGCTTCTTCGCACACAGAGCATTGTGGCGAGCGCAGGGAGCTCCTGAGAGCGGTTTGTGCCGAAAGAAGCCCGGGACCGGCACTTAGCTTCGGAGAGCTGCGTATCTGCGTCTTCTGCGTGTCTTGCCGCTCTACACTCAGCCAAAAGCTTTTCCACCATATCTTGCAAGGAGAAACTCTGCCAGGAAAGAAAACATCCAAAATCTTGTTCTAAAGCTTGCACGGGGGTCTGCAAAGAGTTTGGCAAGAATGAAAGGTAGTTGTCCAAAACTCGTTCTTTTCCAATAGAATAACCATGGAAAAGGCAGGAGAGTGGTAAAGTACTGTTTTCTCTAAGTCTGAAGGCTGCCCACACTGTGCCTGTGTGCTGCAGCTTGCATCTTCGCCTTTGGGAAGCTGCCGCTCGCCGATTCTCCCGCAGGCGAAGAAGCGGCTTCTTCGCACACAGAGCATTGTGGCGAGCGCAGGGAGCTCCTGAGAGCGGTTTGTGCCGAAAGAAGCCCGGGACCGGCACTTAGCTTCGGAGAGCTGCGTATCTGCGTCTTCTGCGTGTCTTGCCGCTCTACACTCAGCAAAAAGCTTTTCCACCATATCTTGCAAGGAGAAACTCTGCCAGGAAAGAAAACATCCAAAATCTTGTTCTAAAGCTTGCACGGGGGTCTGCAAAGAGTTTGGCAAGAATGAAAGGTAGTTGTCCAAAACTCGTTCTTTTCCAATAGAATAACCATGGAAAAGACAGGAGAGTGGTAAAGTACTGTTTTCTCTAAGTCTGAAGGCTGCCCACACTGTGCCTGCGTGCTGCAGCTTGCATCTTCGCCTTTGGGAAGCTGCCGCTCGCCGATTCTCCCGGAGGCGAAGAAGCGGCTTCTTCGCACACAGAGCATTGTGGCGAGCGCAGGGAGCTCCTGAGAGCGGTTTGTGCCGAAAGAAGCCCGGGACCGGCACTTAGCTTCGGAGAGCTGCGTATCTGCGTCTTCTGCGTGTCTTGCCGCTCTACACTCAGCAAAAAGCTTTTCCACCATATCTTGCAAGGAGAAACTCTGCCAGGAAAGAAAACATCCAAAATCTTGTTCTAAAGCTTGCACGGGGGTCTGCAAAGAGTTTGGCAAGAATGAAAGGTAGTTGTCCAAAACTCGTTCTTTTCCAATAGAATAACCATGGAAAAGGCAGGAGAGTGGTAAAGTACTGTTTTCTCTAAGTCTGAAGGCTGCCCACACTGTGCCTGTGTGCTGCAGCTTGCATCT
Organism: Molothrus aeneus; assembly: GCF_037042795.1. NCBI lineage: Eukaryota > Metazoa > Chordata > Aves > Passeriformes > Icteridae > Molothrus > Molothrus aeneus. The sequence continues at coordinate 97,223 of NW_027099003.1, forward strand.
TCGCCTTTGGGAAGCTGCCGCTCGCCGATTCTCCCGGAGGCGAAGAAGCGGCTTCTTCGCACACAGAGCATTGTGGCGAGCAGGGAGCTCCTGAGAGCGGTTTGTGCCGAAAGAAGCCCGGGACAGGCACTTAGCTTCGGAGAGCTGCGTATCTGCGTCTTCTGCGTGTCTTGCCGCTCTACACTCAGCCAAAAGCTTTTCCACCATATCTTGCAAGGAGAAACTCTGCCAGGAAAGAAAACATCCAAAATCTTGTTCTAAAGCTTGCACGGGGTCTGCAAAGAGTTTGGCAAGAATGAAAGGTAGTTGTCCAAAACTCGTTCTTTTCCAATAGAATAACCATGGAAAAGGCAGGAGAGTGGTCAAGTACTGTTTTCTCTAAGTCTGAAGGCTGCCCACACTGTGCCTGTGTGCTGCAGCTTGCATCTTCGCCTTTGGGAAGCTGCCGCTCGCCGATTCTCCAGGAGGCGAAGAAGCGGCTTCTTCGCACACAGAGCATTGTGGCGAGCGCAGGGAGCTCCTGAGAGCGGTTTGTGCCGAAAGAAGCCCGGGACCGGCACTTAGCTTCGGAGAGCTGCGTATCTGCGTCTTCTGCGTGTCTTGCCGCTCTACACTCAGCCAAAAGCTTTTCCACCATATCTTGCAGGAGAAACTCTGCCAGGAAAGAAAACATCCAAAATCTTGTTCTAAAGCTTGCACGGGGGTCTGCAAAGAGTGTGGCAAGAATGAAAGGTAGTTGTCCAAAACTCGTTCTTTTCCAATAGAATAACCATGGAAAAGGCAGGAGAGTGGTAAAGTACTGTTTTCTCTAAGTCTGAAGGCTGCCCACACTGTGCCTGTGTGCTGCAGCTTGCATCTTCGCCTTTGGGAAGCTGCCGCTCGCCGATTCTCCCGGAGGCGAAGAAGCGGCTTCTTCGCACACAGAGCATTGTGGCGAGCGCAGGGAGCTCCTGAGAGCGGTTTGTGCCGAAAGAAGCCCGGGACCGGCACTTAGCTTCGGAGAGCTGCGTATCTGCGTCTTCTGCGTGTCTTGCCGCTCTACACTCAGCAAAAAGCTTTTCCACCATATCTTGCAAGGAGAAACTCTGCCAGGAAAGAAAACATCCAAAATCTTGTTCTAAGCTTGCACGCAGGTCTGCAAAGAGTGTGGCAAGAATGAAAGGTAGTTGTCCAAAACTCGTTCTTTTCCAATAGAATAACCATGGAAAAGGCAGGAGAGTGGTAAAGTACTGTTTTCTCTAAGTCTGAAGGCTGCCCACACTGTGCCTGTGTGCTGCAGCTTGCATCTTCGCCTTTGGGAAGCTGCCGCTCGCCGATTCTCCCGGAGGCGAAGAAGCGGCTTCTTCGCACACAGAGCATTGTGGCGAGCGCAGGGAGCTCCTGAGAGCGGTTTGTGCCGAAAGAAGCCCGGGACCGGCACTTAGCTTCGGAGAGCTGCGTATCTGCGTCTTCTGCGTGTCTTGCCGCTCTACACTCAGCAAAAAGCTTTTCCACCATATCTTGCAAGGAGAAACTCTGCCAGGAAAGAAAACATCCAAAATCTTGTTCTAAAGCTTGCACGGAGGTCTGCAAAGAGTTTGGCAAGAATGAAAGGTAGTTGTCCAAAACTCGTTCTTTTCCAATAGAATAACCATGGAAAAGGCAGGAGAGTGGTAAAGTACTGTTTTCTCTAAGTCTGAAGGCTGCCCACACTGTGCCTGTGTGCTGCAGCTTGCATCTTCGCCTTGGGAAGCTGCCGCTCGCCGATTCTCCCGGAGGCGAAGAAGCGGCTTCTTCGCACACAGAGCATTGTGGCGAGCGCAGGGAGCTCCTGAGAGCGGTTTGTGCCGAAAGAAGCCCGGGACCGGCACTTAGCTTCGGAGAGCTGCGTATCTGCGTCTTCTGCGTGTCTTGCCGCTCTACACTCAGCCAAAAGCTTTTCCACCATATCTTGCAAGGAGAAACTCTGCCAGGAAAGAAAACATCCAAAATCTTGTTCTAAAGCTTGCACGCAGGTCTGCAAAGAGTGTGGCAAGAATGAAAGGTAGTTGTCCAAAACTCGTTCTTTTCCAATAGAATAACCATGGAAAAGGCAGGAGAGTGGTCAAGTACTGTTTTCTCTAAGTCTGAAGGCTGCCCACACTGTGCCTGTGTGCTGCAGCTTGCATCTTCGCCTTTGGGAAGCTGCCGCTCGCCGATTCTCCCGCAGGCGAAGAAGCGGCTTCTTCGCACACAGAGCATTGTGGCGAGCGCAGGGAGCTCCTGAGAGCGGTTTGTGCCGAAAGAAGCCCGGGACCGGCACTTAGCTTCGGAGAGCTGCGTATCTGCGTCTTCTGCGTGTCTTGCCGCTCTACACTCAGCAAAAAGCTTTTCCACCATATCTTGCAAGGAGAAACTCTGCCAGGAAAGAAAACATCCAAAATCTTGTTCTAAAGCTTGCACGGGGGTCTGCAAAGAGTTTGGCAAGAATGAAAGGTAGTTGTCCAAAACTCGTTCTTTTCCAATAGAATAACCATGGAAAAGGCAGGAGAGTGGTAAAGTACTGTTTTCTCTAAGTCTGAAGGCTGCCCACACTGTGCCTGTGTGCTGCAGCTTGCATCTTCGCCTTTGGGAAGCTGCCGCTCGCCGATTCTCCCGCAGGCGAAGAAGCGGCTTCTTCGCACACAGAGCATTGTGGCGAGCGCAGGGAGCTGCTGAGAGCGGTTTGTGCCGAAAGAAGCCCGGGACCGGCACTTAGCTTCGGAGAGCTGCGTATCTGCGTCTTCTGCGTGTCTTGCCGCTCTACACTCAGCCAAAAGCTTTCCACCATATCTTGCAAGGAGAAACTCTGCCAGGAAAGAAAACATCCAAAATCTTGTTCTAAAGCTTGCACGGGGTCTGCAAAGAGTTTGGCAAGAATGAAAGGTAGTTGTCCAAAACTCGTTCTTTTCCAATAGAATAACCATGGAAAAGGCAGGAGAGTGGTCAAGTACTGTTTTCTCTAAGTCTGAAGGCTGCCCACACTGTGCCTGTGTGCTGCAGCTTGCATCTTCGCCTTTGGGAAGCTGCCGCTCGCCGATTCTCCAGGAGGCGAAGAGCGGCTTCTTCGCACACAGAGCATTGTGGCGAGCGCAGGGAGCTCCTGAGAGCGGTTTGTGCCGAAAGAAGCCCGGGACCGGCACTTAGCTTCGGAGAGCTGCGTATCTGCGTCTTCTGCGTGTCTTGCCGCTCTACACTCAGCCAAAAGCTTTTCCACCATATCTTGCAAGGAGAAACTCTGCCAGGAAAGAAAACATCCAAAATCTTGTTCTAAAGCTTGCACGGGGGTCTGCAAAGAGTGTGGCAAGAATGAAAGGTAGTTGTCCAAAACTCGTTCTTTTCCAATAGAATAACCATGGAAAAGGCAGGAGAGTGGTAAAGTACTGTTTTCTCTAAGTCTGAAGGCTGCCCACACTGTGCCTGTGTGCTGCAGCTTGCATCTTCGCCTTTGGGAAGCTGCCGCTCGCCGATTCTCCCGGAGGCGAAGAAGCGGCTTCTTCGCACACAGAGCATTGTGGCGAGCGCAGGGAGCTCCTGAGAGCGGTTTGTGCCGAAAGAAGCCCGGGACCGGCACTTAGCTTCGGAGAGCTGCGTATCTGCGTCTTCTGCGTGTCTTGCCGCTCTACACTCAGCAAAAAGCTTTTCCACCATATCTTGCAAGGAGAAACTCTGCCAGGAAAGAAAACATCCAAAATCTTGTTCTAAAGCTTGCACGCAGGTCTGCAAAGAGTGTGGCAAGAATGAAAGGTAGTTGTCCAAAACTCGTTCTTTTCCAATAGAATAACCATGGAAAAGGCAGGAGAGTGGTAAAGTACTGTTTTCTCTAAGTCTGAAGGCTGCCCACACTGTGCCTGTGTGCTGCAGCTTGCATCTTCGCCTTTGGGAAGCTGCCGCTCGCCGATTCTCCCGGAGGCGAAGAAGCGGCTTCTTCGCACACAGAGCATTGTGGCGAGCGCAGGGAGCTCCTGAGAGCGGTTTGTGCCGAAAGAAGCCCGGGACCGGCACTTAGCTTCGGAGAGCTGCGTATCTGCGTCTTCTGCGTGTCTTGCCGCTCTACACTCAGCAAAAAGCTTTTCCACCATATCTTGCAAGGAGAAACTCTGCCAGGAAAGAAAACATCCAAAATCTTGTTCTAAAGCTTGCACGGGGGTCTGCAAAGAGTTTGGCAAGAATGAAAGGTAGTTGTCCAAAACTCGTTCTTTTCCAATAGAATAACCATGGAAAAGGCAGGAGAGTGGTCAAGTACTGTTTTCTCTAAGTCTGAAGGCTGCCCACACTGTGCCTGTGTGCTGCAGCTTGCATCTTCGCCTTTGGGAAGCTGCCGCTCGCCGATTCTCCCGGAGGCGAAGAAGCGGCTTCTTCGCACACAGAGCATTGTGGCGAGCGCAGGGAGCTCCTGAGAGCGGTTTGTGCCGAAAGAAGCCCGGGACCGGCACTTAGCTTCGGAGAGCTGCGTATCTGCGTCTTCTGCGTGTCTTGCCGCTCTACACTCAGCCAAAAGCTTTTCCACCATATCTTGCAAGGAGAAACTCTGCCAGGAAAGAAAACATCCAAAATCTTGTTCTAAAGCTTGCACGCAGGTCTGCAAAGAGTGTGGCAAGAATGAAAGGTAGTTGTCCAAAACTCGTTCTTTTCCAATAGAATAACCATGGAAAAGGCAGGAGAGTGGTCAAGTACTGTTTTCTCTAAGTCTGAAGGCTGCCCACACTGTGCCTGTGTGCTGCAGCTTGCATCTTCGCCTTTGGGAAGCTGCCGCTCGCCGATTCTCCGCAGGCGAAGAAGCGGCTTCTTCGCACACAGAGCATTGTGGCGAGCGCAGGGAGCTCCTGAGAGCGGTTTGTGCCGAAAGAAGCCCGGGACCGGCACTTAGCTTCGGAGAGCTGCGTATCTGCGTCTTCTGCGTGTCTTGCCGCTCTACACTCAGCCAAAAAGCTTTTCCACCATATCTTGCAAGGAGAAACTCTGCCAGGAAAGAAAACATCCAAAATCTTGTTCTAAAGCTTGCACGGGGGTCTGCAAAGAGTTTGGCAAGAATGAAAGGTAGTTGTCCAAAACTCGTTCTTTTCCAATAGAATAACCATGGAAAAGGCAGGAGAGTGGTAAAGTACTGTTTTCTCTAAGTCTGAAGGCTGCCCACACTGTGCCTGTGTGCTGCAGCTTGCATCTTCGCCTTTGGGAAGCTGCCGCTCGCCGATTCTCCCGCAGGCGAAGAAGCGGCTTCTTCGCACACAGAGCATTGTGGCGAGCGCAGGGAGCTGCTGAGAGCGGTTTGTGCCGAAAGAAGCCCGGGACCGGCACTTAGCTTCGGAGAGCTGCGTATCTGCGTCTTCTGCGTGTCTTGCCGCTCTACACTCAGCAAAAAGCTTTTCCACCATATCTTGCAAGGAGAAACTCTGCCAGGAAAGAAAACATCTAAAATCTTGTTCTAAAGCTTGCACGGAGGTCTGCAAAGAGTTTGGCAAGAATGAAAGGTAGTTGTCCAAAACTCGTTCTTTTCCAATAGAATAACCATGGAAAAGGCAGGAGAGCGGTAAAGTACTGTTTTCTCTAAGTCTGAAGGCTGCCCACACTGTGCCTGTGTGCTGCAGCTTGCATCTTCGCCTTTGGGAAGCTGCCGCTCGCCGATTCTCCCGCAGGCGAAGAAGCGGCTTCTTCGCACACAGAGCATTGTGGCGAGCGCAGGGAGCTCCTGAGAGCGGTTTGTGCCGAAAGAAGCCCGGGACCGGCACTTAGCTTCGGAGAGCTGCGTATCTGCGTCTTCTGCGTGTCTTGCCGCTCTACACTCAGCCAAAAGCTTTTCCAGCATATCTTGCAAGGAGAAACTCTGCCAGGAAAGAAAACATCCAAAATCTTGTTCTAAAGCTTGCACGCAGGTCTGCAAAGAGTTTGGCAAGAATGAAAGGTAGTTGTCCAAAACTCGTTCTTTTCCAATAGAATAACCATGGAAAAGGCAGGAGAGTGGTAAAGTACTGTTTTCTCTAAGTCTGAAGGCTGCCCACACTGTGCCTGTGTGCTGCAGCTTGCATCTTCGCCTTTGGGAAGCTGCCGCTCGCCGATTCTCCCGGGAGGCGAAGAAGCGGCTTCTTCGCACACAGAGCATTGTGGCGAGCGCAGGGAGCTCCTGAGAGCGGTTTGTGCCGAAAGAAGCCCGGGACCGGCACTTAGCTTCGGAGAGCTGCGTATCTGCGTCTTCTGCGTGTCTTGCCGCTCTACACTCAGCAAAAAGCTTTTCCCACCATATCTTGCAAGGAGAAACTCTGCCAGGAAAGAAAACATCCAAAATCTTGTTCTAAAGCTTGCACGGAGGTCTGCAAAGAGTTTGGCAAGAATGAAAGGTAGTTGTCCAAAACTCGTTCTTTTCCAATAGAATAACCATGGAAAAGGCAGGAGAGTGGTAAAGTACTGTTTTCTCTAAGTCTGAAGGCTGCCCACACTGTGCCTGTGTGCTGCAGCTTGCATCTTCGCCTTTGGGAAGC